>NW_027098336.1:0-60000 GCF_019320115.1 Miscanthus floridulus | reverse complement strand
ATGTCCGCGAGGACGCTGTCGTGCTCTTCGGCCGTTCTGCTGCTGATCCCCTTCCCGTCGACGACTCCGACCCCCAGTCGACGTGGCTAATGCCAACGGTGGCCAGAGCGAGGTTAGCCCTGTCGGTTCTAATCGCCCTTCTATGTCTGCTGTCTGGGAGGACTTTGAGAAGCACTACAAAACTGAGAAAGGTAGAAAGATCAGGTTTGCTGCCACTTGCCTTCATTGCCATAAGCACTACTCTGCTTATTCTGCTCATGGCACTGGGCATCTTACTCGACATCTTGCTAAGTGTCCTAAGAAACTTGAGAAGACCTGGGGCATGACTCAGACTCATATTGCTTTTAATTCTAATGGTTCTGTTCGTCGTTGGGAGTACAGTGCTGAGGTAGCTCGTGTTGAACTTGTTCGTATGCTTGCTAGATTGGACCTACCTCTTATGATTGGTGAAACTGAGGCATTTAAAGATTATATTAAAACTGTTCATAACCCTAATTTTTCACCTGTCTCTAAGCAAACCACTGGTAGAGATCTGTTTAAATACTACAATGAGAAACGTGATAAACTGATAGTCTGTTTAAAGGATAATGCTGTTTCATCTGTTGCTATTACCTCTGATATATGGTCTGGAAAGGCTAAAGAAGATTATTTATTTGTTGTGGCTCATTTCATTAATGCTGATTGGCGATTAGAGAAAAGGATACTTGGTTTAAGGTTGATTGATGTGTCCCATAATGCTGAGAACATTGCTGAGCGTGTTGCATCTGTCCTTGCTGAGTATGGTATACTTAACAAGGTTTTTTTCTGTAACTTTGGATAATGCATCTGCAAATAAAAATGCTATGGATAGACTAAAACCTATACTTAAAGAATATTTGGGTTCTGATCTATTTTTGCATCAACTATGTGCTTGTCATATTATTAACCTGATTGTGAAAGAAGCACTAGCTGCTGTGAATCCTCTCATTGAGGATTTTAGAACAGCAATCTCTTTTATGAACTCCTCTAATCAAAGAATTGCTCCATACAAGAGTTATTGCATTGCTAGTGGTGTTAGACCTAGGAAGTTTGGATTTGACATGGATGTTAGATGGAACTCTTTCTACCTAATGCTTAAGCACTTGCTGCCTCACAAGAGTACTTTTAGTACTTTCATTGAGGCCAATTACCCTAGAGGTTCAGGTAGTGGTTTCCTTTTGACTGATGATCACTGGGCTATGGCAAATAAAATCTTGGAATTTCTTGAACTGTTCTATGACTCAACTGTTGATTTGTCTGGTGTTTACTATCCTACTTCTCCACTTATGATTCATCATCTTGTTAAGATTGCTATACACCTGCATAGGTATCAACATGATGAACATCTAAGATCTGTTATCCAACCTATGATTGACAAATACAATAAGTACTGGAAGAACATACCTGATCTTTATTCTATTGCATTCATATTGGATCCAAGAGCTAAAATTAAGGGATTTACCAAAGTGCTTAGAAAGTTACATTCTCTTTTTAATATTGACTACACTAATAAGTTGCTGGACACCAGAGCTCTTCTGTTTAAAATGTAGAATAGGTACGATGTAATGTATGGCTCTAATAGGCTGAAAAGGGTTGTTCCTCCATCCCTGTCTGGTAAGAAAAGAACAGCTTGGGCTGAAATTTATGATGGTGAGGAGTTGGATGTTGGAGCTAGCTGTTCTTCCCTCCCTTCTAGTCTTGATCATTCTAGGAGTGTTTCTGCCACTTCCTTGCTGCAGGCAGCAACTGCTAGTTCTAACTCTAGTGAACTTGCATTCTACCTGGACTGTGACACAGTAAGCCAGTTGGATGATGAGTTTGACATCATGCAATGGTGGCATGAGCACAAGCTTACTTATTCAGTACTTTCTGTTCTTGCTAAAGACATTTTGATAGTGCCTGTGTCAACCATTTCTTCAGAGTCTACTTTTAGCTTAACTGGCAGGATCATCGAGGAGCGGCGGCAGAGGCTGAACCCTAAAACTGTAGAGGTGCTTACCTGCATCAAGGATTGGGAGAATGCTGAGACAAGACTGCAGCAAATGGTGGAGGACAAGGAGCTGGAAGAGGCCTTTGCTGGTCTTTATCTTGATGTCGACTAGTTCACTTCCCATTTATGTAATGGTTCTGTAATAACTGAGACTTGGACTTGTGGTGATGAATGTAATGAACAATTGATCTAGAAGTTGGCTGTACTCTTTTCCTGTTTAGGGTTTCTCACAAGGGTGAGTTTTACCTAAACATGTTTTTAATGAGACAACCATTGCACAACTCCTACTTAAATTAGTTTTAGTTTCAAAAGTTTGTGTTCTTTGCTGTGCTGTGTTTTGATCTATTTTTGATCTTTTGTGAACTTAGTCATTTTAGATCTCTTTGAATTGTTGTGCTGAGTTTATTGAGGGGTTATGCCAGTTTAGTGCCTGGGCCGGTACGGACACACTGAGCCTGGAGTCGGCACGGCACGACACGGCATGCTCCAGGAATGATAGTGCTGTGCCTGGGCCTAGAGTCGAGCACGGTGGCATGGCACGGCACGACACAGTTCATCAGCAATGCCTAGCGTGCCGTGCCCAGGCGTACCATGCCGGGGCGGGCTAGTGCCGTGTAGAGCCGTGCCGGCACGTTTGGAAAACTATATCCTGCACTCCACACACTGGTAGACAACAGAGCTTTACTCCCGGTGGGGAACCCCCTCTAGTCCTGGTTCCCCACCCGGGAGCAAGCATTCGGGACTAAAGGGTGGTCCTTTAGTTCCGGGTCAGGAACCGGGACTAAAGGGGGACCTTTAGTCCCGGTGGGTAACACCAATCGGGACTAAAGGTGCCTCCTGACATGTCACGATGGCCGGCACCCTTTAGTCCCGGTTGGTAATACGAACCAGGACTAAAGGTTTTTTTTCTTTTTTCTTTTCTTTTCAAAATAGGTTTTCGAAGTCATATTGTACGCTGCTAATTATACATTTATACGCGCGTATAGTATGTTTCGGTTCAAGCACAATGAACGTATTAAATTACACAATTCAAGCATAGAAATATATATATATATATATATATATATATATGCATGCATGCATCATATATATATTTACATGCATGCATGCATATGTGTATTTTACATTATATTATTTCATGTGCATATATTACAAAAGATTGCATTACAGTTGTTGTGATATAACAAGTTTCCTCTCATCCTCTAGCTTGGCTTCAATGGCACTGTTGGGTCGAAGTAGAACTCGCCCTTGGAATCGATGACCTGCTCATTAAAAAATCCGGCTATAGACTCTTGAATTGCTTTGATTTGGTCTTGCTGTATGACCTTTTCCTCCAACCATCGAGCCTACAGGATTGAATTAAAGGAAAATAAATTAATATATGTACAAAAAAGATATATATATATATATATAAAGACATAGTAACACAATAATAATAATAATTAAATGAATATATAGTTTATTTTTAACGTACTTTGAGTCTCTCTGTAGGAGTTCTTTGGGAGACCACCTTGATAAACTTGCAAACATAGTAATCACAGTAGTTGTTCCCCTGTTCCTGCCTCAGACACTTGTCATCCAATCTGGTGATCTGGTGAAAGCTATATGTTTAATTAATAAAGATAATGCGATTCAGGGGACTTACTTTCAAAGGGATTACATTCAGTGGCGCTTTGCATTTTTCCATGTGTTGCTTCTCAATAAAGGTTTTCCAAACACTGCCCAATAAAAAATTTGCCACGTCATCAGATATAGTTAATCATCATGTTTGTGTGTATATATAGTTGCTAGAGGTACCAAAATTATCTCTGGATAATATCTATCATATCTTGGTAGTCTTGTTGTGGTTTTCTCATCGAGTCATAGATTATCAAGTGACTTTTCACCAGATCGATGTCCATCAATATCCAGTGATTGCTGCATGTGTTTATAGGATATAACGCATAACACTCATTAATTAACTAGAATCAACATATGAGCCATTAAGGATGATCGACATTATTAACACTCACTTGAAGTTGTAGGGAAAGAGTATATCCTTCTTGTGGCGTTGGCTCACTAAGAAGTTCATGATGTTACTCTCTGACTCAGACTTCCAATTAGTCTTTGGAGTAACTGGGTCTTTGAATACTATATGGGGATCAACAAAACCAATTTCATTGCAGCCTTCCTTTCTGAGCTCTGTCATTGTAAATCTGCATATATATAGTACTTGTTAGGATAATTTATATGCATATACACACATATGATGAGTTTAATAATAGATCGAAAGAATTAGTACTTACAGGCAATAGCAGCTAATGATAACTTTGTCCAGAGAAGTCAGGTGGCATAGTTGATGAAATTCTGCAAAATCAACATACATAACATCATCGCCACGGAACCAATGTTCGTCTCTAATTCTGATACCAACGCAGAAAGTCTCCACCGGTAGACGCCTGCATGTACCACTTGTTTAGCAGGTACATTTGCGTCCCCAGATCAGATAAGGCTTGAGGGTTGTATAGACTCTGGCCTAGTACAATTTTTTTCTTCCAAATATCAACCTCCGCCGCACTCTCAATGTTTCCATCACCAAACATCTGGTAAAGGTCGAGACCAGTCTCATCAATAAATTCACCAAGGTGATCCAAATCGACATCCGGAGGTATGTTTGCCTGATGCATTAATCCTAAATTTGAACCATATTCATTACCAACAACTAGCGGGGGACTGATTGGTGCGCTTGTTGTCCGAGTTGGGCAACTCCTTTCCCTGTCCGCTTCTTTTTCTGTGCCGCCTCAATTGACTTGGTGAGAGTGCGGTCATAGTCCGTTAACGTTGATTTGGACGGCTTACGAGATTCTCGCTGTTGTTGCTGGTAAGAAGCCACCTTTTTTCTTAGAATATCTGGAGCTACGAAGAAGTACGGTTTCTCCGGGTTTCTCCTTGCTTCTTGATTCTTTTTAAGTTTGTAATAGAATCTGGACATATCTTTTTTATATGCATCAGTTACTTCTTCCTTCTGTTCAGATATTATTTTGGGAATAGCCCTTGGTTTCACGGTGGCTTTCTTTGCCGGCGGGGACTGGTTCTTCATTTGCGGGGCTGGCCTCTTGGTACTTGGCTTCTTGGTAGGCGGAGGCGGGGGAGGCGTTGGAGACCTCCTTGGAGGTGGTGGCAGCGGCGTTGGAGACCTCCTTGGAGGTGGCGGCTGCGGTGTTGGAGACCTCCTTGGAGATGGTGTGGATGCAGCCTCGCCTTCCAACACATTGTCATCGTATAGAGCACTATGATGATCTGGCGATTGAACAATTGGATTTAGGCTGGGGGAGGATCTGCTACAAAATAAGGAATGACATATTATTATGAGCAGATTGTTAATTATTTAAGCCAATATAAATTAATGATGTAGTGTTTTCATCCGCACCTATGGTGAGGTAGATCAGGAGGAGGTGGAGGCGACATCCCGGGAATGATGATGTAGCGCTTGCGCCATAGAATGAATGTCTTCTCTGCTTCTCCTAGAGTCTTCTCACCATCACCTCCAGGAATGTCAAGAGGCAAATCACTAAAACCTTTTTTAGCTTTATCTACTGAGATGGTAGCATATCCTTCTTGGATTATATTCCCATGAATCCTTGGTGTCTTGGTTCGATCGATAGGATTAACAAGACCGATAGCCACCTTGATTGTGGAATTCCCCTTCGGAATGTGTAGCTCACACGATGTAAAAGGTTCGGTGACGTCATCCACAGGGAAGCGCGGTCCTGTGTCCCCTTGATTTGGTATCTCTATGGAAGCGTAGCTGCTTTTCAACTGAATAGATTGGCTAATGTTGATTCCTGGCTCTAATGTCTGCTTGCTTGCACTCACTGCTATTTACACTTGCCTTCTGATTTCCTCCTGCATTCTCGCTTCAAGGTTTTTTTCCCGCTCCTGTGCTTCACGCACTGCTTCCTCCAACCTCTGGAGCCGCTGTGCCTCTTCGTCCTTCTTTCTTTGGCGGCTTCTGTAGGAAGGTCTGTCCTGAGGGAATCCATGCTCCCACGAGACACTTCCTTTGCCTCTAGTTCGGCCACCGTGTTCAATAGTCCCGATGGCGTATGTGAGTTCATCCTTCTCTCTGTTGGGCCAGAACACACCACTAGCAGTAGCTCTCTGAGCATAAAACAATCTTTCTACTGCTTCTTACAGTCTTACGCCATAAACGCACTTCCCTATCTCCTGGTCCAGTGTTCCCCCATGAGCGAAAAACCAATTCTTTGCACGCTCTCCCCACTCGAGTGATTCTAGTGTGATACCCTTGGCAAGAAGGTCTGCTTCCATTTTGTTCCACTTCTTCATGGCAGTCGGGTAGCCACCTAATCCCAAGTTATGGTGGTATGTCTTCTGTTGGGCATTACGTTGGTTCTTTATCACCCGACTCACACCCTCTTCCGACGTCTTGTACTGTACAAACTCATCCCAATAGGGCCCCTGCTTTGAGATCGGGCCTGGGACAGTAAAATATGGTGCTATGTTCTTCTTGACATACGTCGTGTATAAGTGTTTCTTCCAAGTCTGAAACTGGGTGGCCATCTTCTTCATTGCCCAATCCCTAACTCGCTCCTTTAATTCATCACCATCTATTATATCACCATAACAATCTGTTTGGAGCGTGAAATGTTCCAAGACATCATTCCAAATTAACGTCTTGTCATGATCGGAGACAAAACTGATATGAGGAGCATTAGTCTTTTTCTTCCATTCGCGGGTACTGATCGGGAGCCGGTCCCGTACAAGATAACCATAGTGGTGCACGAATTTCGTTTTATTTGGCTCCCCGGTTCGCCTGTATCCACATTGAACTCCGAGATAATGAAGCGGCCCTCCAATGGCTTTTTGGGACCTCGAACATTTTTACTCTTCGTTGTAGTTGTTGATGTCAATCCAGAGGGCTACAAAACATAAACATTATTTTTAATGTCATGAGCACACATAAGACATATGATAATATATATAGCTAACAATAAAAAATATATACTTGGCCAATATGTTGTTGCTCATTTTGTTCAAGAGCTAAGTATTGACTCCCGTCATCTGCATCCTCTTGCACGTTATTGTTAGCACCATCATCGCCGGCAACTTGAGTGCCAGTGTTGATCAAATTCATCATCAACTCCTCCTCATCCATGTTTCTCGGGTCGGCCATCTAGCTTCAAAAAACAAAACCAATATATAGTACATCAAATCTTTGCTTACATGCGTAAAATCTACGAACAATATGCATTATTAAATCTTGCCCCTCGGTCACGGACGCAATTCGCCACACTAGGGCGAATTAGGGCTATACATAAATGGCCGAGGGCGAATTGCATTGGTGACTAGGGCGAACCACGTCGGTGACATCAACAGTGCGGTTCACCCTGGTGTGATTGTTTAGCGTTAACGATAACGATAATACGAATGTTGATCGACTAGGCCGCGAGAGAGGGCGGTGTGACAAAAGTGGCGGTGCTCCACTCCACCGTATATATGTTTGTACACATGGGTGAACGAGGGCGGCGGTGCTCCGCCGTATACATAGAAACGCATGGGCAAACGAGGGCGGCGGTGCTCCGCGACGTATATATACATGCATATGAATACAAATGACGTATATATATGTGTCGGCGCAGGGGCCGGTGTGCTGACGACGACGACGTGAGGTGGGCCGGCGTGCTGACGACGACGATGTGAGGCAGGCCGGGGCGGTGTCGGTGCGTGTTGTGATCCTATGTACCATGTGAACCATATAGTCATTCATCATATGAGAAAATTCTATGTTGATAATGTAAGTATAAGTCATTATGAAATGTAAGTATATGTGTCTTATTGCTAATATAACCATTACTATTTCCGAAATGATAAGAATTTATTTTCTTCTTCTACAGGCACAATACTTCGTCTCTGATGCTATGATATAAAGTTTGAAGATAGTCTTCTCGAAAAAAATATGTAATGCTCATATTACTTTAGCAACATTAATATATTATATATGTATATTCAAAGTTCACAAATGAAGAAACGTTGAAGTTTTCCTTCATTTTATATGATATTTGCGTATATAAAATCTAGGACATTTGTAATTTACTTTAGAACATCTATATTCGGTATCACAGCAAAATATAACATTTTTTGAAGTTTTTCGGCCACCGTCTGAGAATGTACAGAGAGACGAACTGATCACCTCGAGCTCGGCAGTGGAGGGCCTCGGACGCGCGCGGAGGAGGGCGCGGTGGAGGGCCACGGGCACGCGCGGAGGAGGGCCATGGGCACACGCGGTGGAGGCCGCACGAGGAAGAAGAGGGCGGCGGTGTTCGACGAGGAAGAAGAGGAGCGGATCGATCTGCGCCAGGCGCTGGCGGTTATATACCAGAGAGATTTACTCCTGGTGCCAGCCACCAGCCAGGAGTAAAGGTCCTTTACTCCCGGTGCGTGTTACCAACCGGGAGTAAAGGTCCCTTTACTCCCGGTGCGTATTACCAAATGGGAGTACCTTTACTCCCGGTTGGTAACACGCACTGGGAGTAAAGGGTTTTTTTTGGCGGGCCACGAAACTGCAGCCCACCTTTACTCCCGGGTGGTGGGCTTCCCACCCGGGAGTAAAGGTGGCTTGCAGTTTCGTTTCCCGCCTGTTTTGAGCAGACTTTTTTAATAGACATATGGATTTTCTTGTTAAATACATAGTAAATTAAATAAAAGGCATAAAATTATTTTGTTAAAAATATGGATTTTCTTTTTCTTTATTGCACATAGGAAAAATCTATAACCTAACTTTTTTTTTATTTTTTGTTATAATTGTAAAACATAATGTAACTAATATTTATTATTTCGTTAATGCAAAAATGTAGTGTTTAATTAAAATTATTAAAACTATTGGTTTTGGACAGGAAATTTGTTTTCACATCATTTTAACGTTAATATTTTAATTTTTCATCACTCAATATCCTAATTTTACTTTTCGAGAGAGAAATCCCCCTAAATCAAACATTGATATAATTTGAAACACGACATAATAAACATCTGAATTCACAATTATTACATAATATCTCAAACACACACTACATTAAATCACTATATCATCAAGTGGGCACATCAGTGAACTTCTTCTTTATGTATGTCCCTTGGTTATGATCGCGTCGTAACCATGGAGTGTCCTCATCATTTACCAAGATGCTAGGGTCTTTGTTCACTTTGAAGGGCAGAATTCGGTCATACTTTTCATAATCTTCTGACATGTCCGACTTGTCCTCGATTCCCACGATGACTCTTTACCTTGAAAGAACTATGTGGTGCTTTGACTCTTTGGTTGAGTCATTATCGTTTTTCCCTCTTTTTGGTTTGGTAGACATATCATTGACATAGAACACCTGATTCACATCCTTGGCAAGGACGAATGGTTCGTCTTTGTACCCAATATTACTAAGGTCTACTGTTGTCATTCCATACTCGTTGTCTACTGTTACCCCGCCTCCGGTCACCTTGACCCATTGGCACTTGAACAATGGGATCTTCAAAGTAGGTGCATATTCTAGTTCCCATATTTCATCTATGCGGCCATAATATGTCTGCTTATTCCCATTCGGGTCTGTGTCATCTATGCGGACACCACTGTTTTGGTTGATACTCCTTTTATCTTGGGCTACTGTGTAGAATATGTTCCCATTTATCTCGTACCCTTTGTATATTACGATATGCCATGATGGTTGCATAGCCAATAAATATAGTTGCTCATGGATGCTCTCATCACCTTGACATTTTTTTCGCAACCAACCGCCGAAAGTATCCATGTGCTTACGCGTAATCCAAGCTTCAGTCTTCCCTGGAAACTCAGATCATAAGAGATCCTTGTGTATTTCAATATACGGATCTACCAAAGAGGAGTTCTGTAGATCTGTGTAGTGCGCTTTATTGAAATAATCATCCTCCGTACCAATATATGTTTTCCTCCCTAGTGTCCCCTTTCCGCTTAGTCTCCCCTCATGTCTTGATTCAGGAACACCAATCGAGTCAAGGTCAGGAATAAAGTCAACACAGAACTCAATGACCTCTTATGTTCCATAGCCCTTGGCGATGCTTCCTTCTGGGTGAGCACGGTTGTGAACATATTTCTTCAGGACTCCCATGAATTTCTCTAAGGGGAACATGTTGTGTAGGAACACAGGACCGAGAATGAAAATCTTCTTGACTAGGTGAACTAGGAGGTGTGTCATGATATCAAAGAAGGAAGGAGGGAATACCAACTCAAAGCTGACGAGACATTGAACCACATCATTCTGTAGTTTAGCTAGATCAGTTGGATCAATTGCCTTCTGAGAAATTGCATTAAGGAATGCACATAGCTTCACGGTGGCTAGACGTACATTTGGAGGTAGAATTCCTCTTAATGCAACTGGAAGTAATTGCGTCATGAGAACATGACAGTCATGGGACTTTAAGTTACTGAATTTCTTCTCTGGCACATTTATAATACCCTTTATATTCGAGGAGAATCCAGATGGTACCTTGATGTTGTTTAAGCATTCAAACATGATTTCCTTCTCCTCTTTGCTTAGAGTGTAGCTGGCAGGACGTAAGTAATGGCGTCCATCATCTGTCTTCTCTGGATGCAGGTTGTCTCTTTCTCTCAAACAACGCAGGTCCTGTCGTGCTTCAAATGTGTCCTTAGGCTTTCCATACACACCCATGAAGCCTAGCAGGTTCACACAAAGATTCTTCGTCAGGTGCATCACGTCGATCGAGCTGCGGACCTCTAGGACTTGCCAATAGGGTAGGTCCCAAAATATGGACTTCTTCTTCTACATGGGTGCGTGACCGTTAGCGTCGTTCGGAACAGGTTGGCTGCCATGTCCTTTTCCAAAGACGACTTTCACATCATTGACCATATCGAGTATATCCTCACCGGTTTGGTTGTGAGGCTTGGTCAGGTGGTCTGCCTTCCCTTTAAAATGCTTGCCTTTCTTTCTTACGGGGTGATTTGCAGAAAGAAATCGACGATGGCCAAGGTACACGACCTTTCGACATTTTTTTAAGAATACACCTCTAATATCACCGAAGCAGTGTGTGCTTGCATTATATCCCTTGTTTGACTATCCTGAAAGATTACTTAGAGCAGGCCAATCATTGATTGTTACGAACAACAATGCTCGTAGATCAAAGTGTTCCTGTTTGTACTCATCCCACACACGTACACCTTCTTTATTCCACAAAATGAGAAGTTCGTCAATAAGTGGTCTCAGGTACACATCGATGTCATTGCCAGGTTGCTTCGGGCCTTGGATGAGCACAGGCATCATAATGAACTTTCGCTTCATGCATAACCAAGGAGGAAGGTTGTAGATACTTAGAGTAATAGGCCAAGTGCTATGACTACTGTTCTGCTCTCCAAAAGGATTGATACCATCTGTACTTAAAGCAAACCTTAAGTTTCTTGCGTCATTTGCAAACTCCGGGAATTCTCTGTTGATTGCTCTCCACTGGGACCCATCAGCAGGGTGTCTCAACATATTGTCTACCTTACGGTCTTCTTTGTGCCATCGCAACAATTTTGCATGTTCTTTGTTTGTGAACAGACATTTCAAGCGTGGTATTATAGGAGCATACCACATAACCTTGGTAGGGATTTTCTTCCACGGACATTCGCCCTCAACATCACCAGGGTCATCTCGTCTGATCTTATACCGCGATGCATGGCATACTGGGCATGCATCCAATTTCTCGTACTCTTTGCCATGTTACAGCATGCAGTCATTAGGACATGCATGTATCTTCTCGATTTCTAGCCCCATAGGACAGACAACTTGTTTTGCTTCGTAGGTAGTGGCGGGCAATTCATTGTCCTTCGGAAGCATCTTCTTTTGGATTTTTAGTAACTCTCCAAATCCCTTGTCAGATACACCATTCTTTGCCTTCCATTGCAGCAATTCTAGTGTGGTTCCCAACTTTTTCTGCCCTACATCACAAGTTGGGTACAACAATTTGTTGTGATCTTCTAGCATCCGCTCGAACTTGATCTTCTCCTTTTCACTTTCATATTCTCTTTGTGCGTCACAAATGACCTGACAAAGATCATCAGCAGACTCATCTTCTGTGGCTACCTCTTCTTCAGCTTCTCCCATTGCAGTATCATTGAAGCACGCACCATCGAGAATATTATCAATGTCGTCCCATTGTTCTTCTTCACCTTCTTCTATTACAACGCCAATTTCTCCGTGCTTCGTCCAACAAATATAGTTTGGCATGAAACCCGACTTGAACAAGTGTGAATGAAGAGTCCTTGAGCAAGGATATTCCACCGTATTCTTACATATGGCACATGGGCAGCACATGAAACCGTCGCGTTTGTTTGCCTCGGCCGCACGTAACAAAGAATGCACGCCGTCAATGAACTCTTGGGAGCGGCGATCAGCATTGTACATCCAATGCCGGCTCATCTGCATTACATGACATAAATACCATATTAAAAACCTAGATCATAATTAATTATTTATACAACATGTGTGCTACCACAAAAGGTACAAATTTATGAAAGCATCGCTACAATGTAGACAATCCCAACTACAACTAAAAGAACTAAAGCTAAAATACATTTCAGGAACACAAGGATTTCGCGACCAATCTCAACTAAAACAGACAGATCCCCCGATTGTGCAACATCTTTGGGCTTCTTCGGCTGGATCACTGCCTCATTAGCCGCCGTATCTACCTGTTGTGCAAGATATTTTTGTATGAGTTCAACATACTCTTCCTCCCAGTAGAAGCCTGAACATCGTCCATTGCCATCCCACTGAAGTTAAAACAAAAAATTAGAACTTTAATCACAACCATTATGAAAATAGGTATAAACTAACCATAATCATTAAATACGATAAAATAACTCACATTGCGATCCGGACACTTGTAGAAGATACGATCCTTGTTGGGACCCTCCTTCTTCACTCGGTACTCCATCATAATCTTCGTCTCATCACGACACTTGCCGCATGGAATGAGAGGGAGGCCTGGCCTAAGTAGCTTTGGAAACCCATGAGAGGCCGAGGACCCGGAAGCAGTTGCCATCTACTCTCTAAACTCATTTTTCAATACACTATAAATTTCTCATTTTATAAACAAATAAAATTAACAAACTATAAAATTATCTATATCTCTAAACAATGAATAACCATCCGTACTAGTTGACCTTGCTTACGTGATCATCTCGACGAGTATTTCTCCACCGGACGGCACCGTACTTGGCCACGAAAGAGCTCCAATTCTACGAGGAAGGGAACACGGTCTTCCACGACCGTTGTCGCTCTCCCTCGTAGAATCAAAGCTCCTCCTTAACGTCCGTTACCGCTCTACAGAGAACATGCTCGCCGAAATGAACACGGTCCGCTTCAACTAGTACGGATTTTCTATAATTTTCTAACTATTTTCTAAGTTTTTCATTTCATAAAAAGTTAAAATAAAAAGTACGGTGATTGACAGACTACTGCGACGATATCGGGACATGTGAATAAATAACCATCTGTACTAGTTGAACTTGCTTACGTGATCATCTCGGCGAGCATTTCTCCACCGGACGGCACCGTACTTGGTCAAGGAAGAGCTCTGATTCTACGAGGAAGGGAACACGGTCTTCCACGACCGTTGTCGCTCTCCCTCGTAGAATCAAAGCTCCTCCTTGATGTCCGTTACCGCTCGACAGAGAACATGCTCGCCGAGCTGAACACGGTCCGCAAGTTCAACTAGTACGGATTTTCTATAATTTTCTAACTATTTTCTAAGTTTTTTCTAACTATTTTCTAAGTTTTTTATTTCATAAAAAGTTAAAATAAAAAGTACGGTGATTGACAGACTACTGCGACGATATCGGGACATGTGAATAAATAACCATCCGTACTAGTTGAACTTGCTTATGTGATCATCTCGGCGAGCATTTCTCCACCGGACGGCACCGTACTTGCCACGAAAGAGCTCCGATTCTACGAGGAAGGGAACACGGTCTTCCACGACCGTTGCCGCTCTCCCTCGTAGAATCAAAGCTCCTCCTTGACGTCCGTTACCGCTCGGCAGAGAACATGGTCGCCGAGATGAACACAGTCCGCAAGTTCAACTAGCTACTTTAACCTTCTTTCATGTAAATATGCAAGCTTGAAGTGATTTTGAGCTCAAATTGCTTACAAATAAAAAAAACCACAATAAAGAACCATATATATATAGTGAACAAAATGAGATAAGACAATGGTGAAAAATGAGAGTATGGGATTGGTAACCTTTACAACTGAAGAATCGACGGAGAAATCGAAGAAATCGACGGAGGAATCGAAGAATGGATAGAGGAACAATGGAGGAAGGGAGGAAGCAAGAACACTACTGCAGTGAGCTTCAAAATGTGCTGAGCTCGGGCTCGGGAGGAAGGAGACGGCCGGGATATAAAGGGGGGACCTTTAGTCTCGGTTGGTGACTCCAACCGGGACTAAAGGTAACTTTCCAACCCCGGGCGCAGCCACGGCCCGGGAATAGACCTTTACTCCCGGTTGGAGCCACCAACCGGGAGTAAAAGTATATCTTTAGAGTAGACCTTTACTCCCGGTTGGAGCCACCAACCGAGAGTAAAAGTATATCTTTAGTCCCGGTTGGTGGCTCCAACCGGGGCTAAAGGTCCCTGCCACCTCTGTCTGGCGCAGTAGCCGTTGGGCAGGGACCTTTAGTCCCGGTTGGAGCCACCAACCGGGACTAAAGGTATCTCTAGTCCCGGACGCACAAAATTCCAGGACTAGAGCCTATTTTAACTGAGGATCAAAGATCTGTTCTCTACTAGTGACATCAGTCGGTCGGTATCTTTGGCTGTGTCCTTTCCCGGCTGCCGCGTGCTGGAGTGATGCAAAGCTTTTTTTGATTTGGTGTTTGCTGCTGTTCCTGTGACCCCGAGAGAATTTTGCGACTGTTCAGGTAATTCGTACGCGTGCTGCTGGAGTGATGCAAAGGCTCTGATCACCATGGGCAGCACCAATATAATGCATTTTCACGTGCGTACGTAGTTGGGTTCTTCTTGACATCTTTTCTTCTTGTTCACAAGAGTCCGTAAGAAGTCCTGAAACCCAAAGAGAATTTGGTGCACTCACTTCACAGATTGTGGCTAATTCATGTGACAAATGTGAAGCAAACGGATGGACGCCGTCCTTCAAGTGTTAAAATAGGTATAAAGTACTAAATTACGAAATTGGATGTTGGACTCCCTCCAACTGTTAAAATTGACAAATTTGGGACTCTAGCTGTTTTAATCACTGTTTGCCTAAATGGCTGCTTAGCCCGTTTACACACCGTTTAAACGCTACACGGTGGTACACCGTTTCCGTTTAATCGGTTGTTTTGACCGTTTAAACGGCCGTTTTTTCCGATTAAACACCCATTTTGCCCGAATAATAGGCTAAACGGTACGGGACCGACTGTTTACCGTTTAGCGTTTAGGATAACACTGGTTTTCATAGGTGGTTTAGTATCCAAAATCATAACTAAATTATTTCAAATCAGATAATCAAGAAACAAGTACACTTTTTTAGAAAAAAAAATGTTATCTATTTGTTGGTGATCTATTTTCAGAACTATGCACATCATATAACAAACAGTTTGCCCACCTTGTGAACCATACCCGGAGCTGAAGAAAGAGGTAATATATAAATATGAGAGGAAATTGGTATATATAGCTCCAACTGGCTTATTAGCTTGTTGGAACCTATTGGCCTTCAATTTGTTTAGTTTCTTTTATTTCACGCGGTGGTACTTGGCCACATTGGAAATGCAATACTCTTGCTTGCACAAGAGGAGGAGCATCTCTTGCCCAACACACAAACCAACAAGGAATCCCCAACAGAAAGCTTGTAGTTGTAACATTGTACTACAAGACATCATCCTTTATATCTCCCGTACATCGTCGCTGGCTCACTCCAATGCAAGAACAAGCTAAGCACACTTTGTAAGAACATGTACAACCGGAACTTTTAGAAAATAGCGCACTTTACAAGCATGCATCACATGTGTTAATTGCAAGCTTGCAGTCTTCCGCAGGCTGAACTATTGTGGCTAGCTAATAACTCATGTGACAAATGTGAAATAAACCGATGAAATACACATTTCAGAAACTTAATCGATCAGAGAATAAGAATTTTATCAAGATGACCTAAAACTGTCATGGAAAATTAATGGAAAACACCGGATACTAGAAGCCCTCCAATGGTTCAAATGAATAAAGTACTAAACTACGGAACATGGTCCTGTAATGGAAAACACGGATACTAGAAGCCCTCCAATGGTTCAAATGAATAAAGTACTAAACTACGGAACATGGTTAACCGTTAAAACCGAGCAAATTTTGTCATCTTGCTATTTTCAAAGGCAATTTAATATCTAGATCATAACTTTTTTTTTTTCTAAATCAGATAAATACGTGTCAGTGTTTTATAAACCGAACTAGTAAACTTATACTATTGCCGCACTGCTTTAGGAAGACACGAAGATTTATACTGGTTCAGGCCGCAACCCTACGTCCAGTCTCAGAGATGATCGAGTGTGTGTTCCTCGCTTGAATGCTCTGAAGTTCTTACAATGGGGGTGCAAGAATGATGAAAGAGGTAGGAGAGCTAGAGCTAGGAGATGGGTTGCCCGAAGGGAAGTTCCAGGAGCCCTTCTACGGTGTAAAAATGAGTGAACGAGAGTGAGTCCCTTTGGATGGATGTCCTAGCTGCCCTTATATAGAGTCCGGGGCCAGGGCATGTATAAAGAGAAGGTTCTCCTGACTAAAGGGTCGTGAGCCTGTGGGAGGATCTAGCTAACTTGGCTTGCAAGCTACGCCGTCTTACGGTGCACGTCTGGGTGTGGTTGTCGTCATGGTCTTATGGCCACATCACGGCGTGGTATGACGTGGTGCTACAGTGTCGGCCATGGCGACATTGTAGGCACGGCGGTGGTTCGCCAGCCATCCTGTGTGAACGTGGTCTCTATTGTGGTCTTCGTCATCGCCTCCTGGTTTCATGGGGCGTCGTACATGAGTTGGTAGCCGCCCCAGGTCATCGATCACCCAGTTGGCTTATGGAGCTGATTACCACGATCTCGAGCGTTGGGGTTGTGGCTCCCGGTGGTCCGGATGGCCTGTAAGTCAAGGCCTTCGTCGCGGATCCCATCCCATAGTGGGTTGAATTGTACATGCGTCTTGTCGGACCGTATCTGGCTGGTGGGCACCGTACCGACCATCACCGCCTTGGGCGGTGTTGCCTTGTCTGAGCTGCGTGGCGCAAGGGTGGCGTCTGATCGGACCGAGGTGACTGTTGTCCCCTCGGTCCTTGCGGGGTCAGTGCGACGTGCCTACTCTTGTCAGAGCGGGCATGTTTGGCTGGGCCTGACCTCTTCTGTTCCTCCTAGGGGTCAGGACGATAGAGAGGTCATGAGTCTCTTGCGCGTCGTGCGTCTAAGGCAGATGGAGGGGTTGCGGTCGACCCTAGCCTTGGCATCAGGCCTGTTCTGCTTGGCTTAGCTGGACCTTGGTCGTTCGAGCCTTTGTTAGATGATGTGTCGTGGGCCGCTCGGCCTACTAATTAATTGGTGCTTTGAGACACCCAGCGATTATAACCCCGACAGTAGCCTCCGAGCGATTTTGTGATCACGAAGTGATCGTGAAAGCGCTGTATTGCGTGCATATCGAATGTGGGTTCATAGTTCGCGGTTTGTTTGAGCTTCATCGCTCGACCCCTTGCGGGCTAGTAGGTGGTCGTTGTGTTCCGCCCCGCTAGGATGCCCTTACAACATGGTACATGACCGCTAAGTCCTACTGCGTTAGTGTGCTGCGTATCAGGATTCGTGACCCAGGCGGGACCCAGTGGTCTCGTCAACGCTTTACCGGTCCTGCCTTTGTGAGAGTCTCGACACGTGGGCATCTGACATTAGCTGTGACCTCCCGTGGTTCACCATGCAATGTGGGGGTCTCTGGCTGTTTAGTCCGTCCTATAAATAGAGGCCTTTCTACCATTTGAGGTACCCATGACTGTAACTATGAATCGTTCCTTGCCTCCCCGAATGGCTAGGTGCCGAGGGGGTGAGGAAATGGTTTTAGAAAAGTTCGAGGAGAACCACATGGTTCCCTTACATGTCCCACTAGGGGTCGTTTATGGTGGCCGAAGACAGTGTCGCCCGTTCCAGCGACTGGTGCTAGAAGGGGACTTGCGAGTAGGGGAGGATGAGATGCCATGGAGGCCGGCCCTGTGATCGTATAGCCTGGGTTTTACCCATGCCTGAGTGGATCAGGTATCCATGATGGCCTTTGATCGAGGGGAGGCTGGCCCCTCTGCCGTGGGGCATCAACGTGTGCAGGCAGCGAGTCGGTTCTCCGGAGAGAACGTTCGTCGCTCCATGACTGCCAAATGATTGATTCGGGGCTTCGTTAGTCACTGCGCCTTGGCATGGCATCGTGATGACACAGCGAGATGTTGTCGCGCTGGGGCCATTTAGCCTTCCTCTCCTCCCTGCATGTCTTGGTTTTGGGGATCATGATGCCGCGATGTGGTCATTAAGGTGTCCTTTCTCACCTTGTCCGACCATATTCACAGCTCATATCCCTAATGGCATCATCCCTGAGGTGGCGTTGGCCTTTTCCTTTTCTTGCCTCGGTGGCTCGGCCGCGCCTGTAATGCCCGTACCCATGGGATTCAATTTTTGTACGTCGCATCCTTGCCTCGGGGTCATGCCGAGCCCCCAGTCCATGTGGTCCGGTTGCGAGGCTCTATCACCGAGGTCAGGACTTCCGTGCGGGTTGTCGACCTTCCTTCCGATGAAATGGAGAGGTCATCCTTAGCTTGAAAGACCTCACCTCATTTGTGCTTTGACTTGTTGGGCCAAAGTCTCCCCATTTGTTAACAAGTTACGACCTCATTCTTGAGCATCAACGCGATCATGGTGTGTTTCCCTCTTGCCAAAAGTGGTCACTCAGGCTCGAGGGGGCCCAGACCATGCGCGCTTGAACTATGATCGGTCCTTTTACCTAGATGTTGTCGTTGCCCTACAAAGAAGGCGCCGTCGCAACCCGAATGATCATCCGTGAGGGGTCACTGACTTTTGCTGGTCTACTGGCTTCAGGTTGTGGTTCTAGGATTCCGGTAGGAGCTTGTCACGAGGACTTGGCTCTGTTTCTTTTGGGGTCCCTGGCGACCTTAGGAGGTCACGACGACCTGTTTTTAGGCAGTTTTGGTTTCATCCCATGCGGGGAGAGGCTTGTCCACTATAACCATGTGGTCAGATCAGTGCGCCTCATCAGGGTCAATGGGAAATTCGAGCGGGACCCGATATCCTCCCTAATCGAAGTGGAGTTTGGCTATGCCTTGTCGAGAGATGTCCCATAAATCGTCGACCATCAAACCCGTCGGTCCCCGACCACCTCCGCAGCGGTCAGAGGGCAAGTGCCTCCCCTAGAGGGGGTCAACCTGGGCAACTTCGAAGTGGACGACTCAAACATAGAGAGAGATGGTCATGTGGCTCCACACCACCGATTAGAGTCACAGGGGTCATCTCCTCCCTGCCCCTATCCCTTTGTGTCCTCGAGCCCTTCTAAGGACTGGCCAGAGAGATGGATTCCTAGATATGACTCGGGGTCATGATTGTGGTGGGTCGCTCTACGCGTGGCCCTGAGGGCTCGTTG
This sequence comes from Miscanthus floridulus, assembly GCF_019320115.1. Lineage (NCBI taxonomy): Eukaryota > Viridiplantae > Streptophyta > Magnoliopsida > Poales > Poaceae > Miscanthus > Miscanthus floridulus. The sequence continues at coordinate 40,321 of NW_027098336.1, read as the reverse complement.
CACCTCGGGTCACGTCATGACTTAGTGGTGACTGCTCACACATGAAGTAAGGAGAAATTGCATAGGGAATTAATGAAATGGACAAGGGGGGTGCAGGTCTAGCGCACGCTCTACCTGTCGCTTCTTCGTTCCTCGCCTTTCATCTTGTTCCATCGGGACCCTTCCTGTCTATGATCTTTTTGTGAAAAAGGTTAGTCTGCGAATTTGTGATGTCAGGAGGGTATATGCACATTTGGGAAGTGAGATTAAGGATAGAATCTGCGTAGTTGTTCGATGTTCCATGAGTTGGTGTAGATCTTGCCATCATCGTCCATGGGCTGGTAGGATCCTGGGCGGATGATTTCGGCGATGATGAAGGGTCCCTCCTAGGGCGGCGTCAGCTTGTGTATGTCCTTGGTGGTTTGGATCCTGCATAGGATGAGATCACCAACTTGAAAGGCTCGCTCTCAGACGTTCTTGTTGTGATATCTTCGTAGTGCTTGTTGGTATTTCGCGGAACAGAGGAGCGCTGTCTCACGGGCCTCATCTTGCTTGTCAAGTGCATCTTACCGATCCTTCTCCTCTTTGGCTTCGTCGTACGCCAGGACTCATGGCGCTCCGTAGTCGAGGTCTGTTGGTAGGACGGCCTCGATGCCATATACTAGGAAGAACAGGGTGAAGCAAGTGGACTGGTTTGGAGTCATCCTTAGGCCCCAGAGTATGGCTGGCACCTCCCCTGCCCATCGTCCCACAAAATTGTCGAGCCTATCGAAGATGCAGGGTTTGAGGGCCTGAAGTATCATGGTGTTCTACTTGGCCATTGGTTCATGGGTGAGCGACGGAGGCCCTATCGACTCGAATGCCATAGTCGTCGCAAAATCAAAGAAACTTCTTCCTAGTGAAGAGTGAGCCATTGTCGATGATTATGGAGTTTGGGAACCCAAACCTATATATGATGTTGAGGAAGAATTCCACCACGTCTTCGGATCTTACCCTTGTTATAGGTTTAGCTTCGATCCACTTGGTGAACTTGTCGACTATCACCAGAAGGTGGGTGTAGCCCCCGGGTGCCTTCCTGAAGGGTCCGAGCACATCAAGCCCCCAGGTCATGAAGGGCCATGTCAGTGGGATGGTTTCCAATTCCTATGTGGGCAAGTGTGTCTGCCGTGTGTAGAACTATCATCCCTCGTAGCTTCATACAATTTGTTGAGCGTCTACGACCACCATGAGCCATTAAAAGCCTTGCCGAAAAAACCTTCCCGACTAGCTTTTTGAGCGCCACGTGGTGGCCATAGATCCCTGCATGGGCCTCTTGTAGGAGTCGCTACCGCTCTTGTGATATGCATGTCTAGAGAATCCCTGAGGTACTGCGCTTATAAAGGATGTTTCCTATGATCATTTAAGATTTGCAGCACCTCGCTAGGCGCCGCGCCTCCATTAGGTCATTAGGTAAATTCTCCCATGCTAGGTATTCTATGAAGGGTGCGGTCTAGTCCGATCAGGCGTCCTCCATTGCTCGATTAATCATCATCAGGTTGGGAGGGCCCGGCCGTGCCCATCGTTTGGCCGTGCGGCTGAAGAGCTCGCACCGACGGTTTGTGTGCGTCGTTAATGAACACTCCTAGGGGGAAGGCCCATGACTTGATGTGATCCTAGCCAATGAGTCGGTGGCAAGGTTGTCCCATCTAAGAATATGGTGTAGTTCTGGCCTGTCAAATCTTTCTTTGAGTTTCCAAACTTCGTCGCAGTAAGCCGCCATCTTGCCATCGTGACATGAGGCTTCTTTCAAGACCTGGCTGATGACCAGCTCTGAGTCTCCTCTAATGAAGAGGCGGCGAGCGCCAAGCTCGGAGGCAATTTTGAGGCCGTGGATGAGGGCTTCATATTCTATGACATTATTGGTGGCCCAGAAGTGGAGTCGGATGGCGTACTCCATGCGGTCTCCTATTGGGGAGATCTGGATGACCCCAGCCCCCGCGCCCATGGCCATGAGTGACTCATCGAAATACAACATCTAGTATTCCTGGCGGGTCAGGGGTGAGGCGTTCGCACTTCAGTCCATTCAGCGATGAAGTCTGCGAGGACCTGAGATTTGATTGCCGTTCTTGGGACGTATGTGATGTGATAGACCATGAGCTCGGTTGCCCATTTGGCCACACGGCTAGAGGCGTCGCGGTTCTGAACCACGTCCCCGAGCGGGGATGACGCCACAACTACAATGGGGTGTCCCTCAAAGTAATGTAGCAGCTTGTGTTTGGAAATGAGGACGACATAGATGAGCTTCTAGATCTATGGGTAGCATACCTTAGTGTCCGAGAGAACCTCGCTAATGAAGTATACTGGCCTCTAGATCTTGTGGGAGTGCCCGCTCTCTTCTCGCTTGACGACGAGTGCCGCACTGACCACCTGGGTGGTTACGGCGATGTAGAGGAGGAGCGGTTCCCCCTTCTCGGGTGATACTAGAGTAGGAGTCATTGCTAAGAATGCTTTAAGCTTCTCGATGGCCTCCTATGCTTCGGCCATCCAGGTGAACTGATCGGCTTTTTTCAGGAGCTTATATAATGGCATGCCGCGCTCCTCTAGCCGCGAGATAAAGCGGCTAAGAGAGGCCAGGCATCCCATGAGTTTCTGGACCCCCTTTAGGTTTGTGATGGGGCCTAGATTCTCTATTGTGGCGATCTTCTCTGGGTTGGGTTCGATGCCCCGCTCGGAGACGATGAATCCGAGGAGCTTTCCCTTGGGGACCCCGAATATGCATTTTTTGGGGTTGAGCTTGATCCTGAATTCTCTAACACCAGTGAAGGCGGCCTCCAAGTTGCTGACTAGCTGGTTAGCCTTCCTTGACTTTATGACAATGCCATCGATGTAGACTTCCCCAACGAGCTCACCAGGGCATCGGTTCATGCATCGTTGATAGGTGGCTCCCGCATTCTTGAGCCTGAATGGCATGGTGGCGTAGCAATAGGCGCCAAACAGGATGATGAAGGAGGTTGCGAGATGGTCGGTCTACTTCATCGTGATTTGGTGATATCCCGAATATGTGTCTAGGAAACATAGGGGTTCGCAACCCGTGGTTGAGTCAACCACCTGATCGATTCATGGCAGCGGGTAGGGTACCTTTGGGCATGCCTTGTTCAGGTTGGTGTAGTCTACGCACATCCTTGAGGTCCCATTCTTCTTTTGGACTAGAACTGGATTAGCGATCCATTATGAGTGAAAGACTTCCTTGATGAACCCTGCCGCTAGGAGCCTAGCGATCTCTTCTCCAATGGCCTTCCACCTTTCATCGTCAAAGCAGCAGAGGCGTTGTTTGACCGGTTTGGCTTTAGGTAAGATGTCGAGGCTATGCTCCACGACCTGCCTCAAGATTCCTGGCATATCGGAAGGTTTCCATGCGAAGATGTCCTGATTTCGGAGCAAGAAGTCGACAAGCTCATGCTCTTATTGGTTGGAGAGGCAGCAACCCATCCGAACATTTTTGCTAACGTCTTCGAGATCGATTCGCACCGCGTTGGTGTCATCTGTGGGCTTGAAGGCTCCCACCAACTGCTTCCTCCTGCTGGATTCGGGTGCAGTCTCGGTCATAGTGGCCTAGATGGATTGGATCTCTAGGGCTTGGCTTGTAGCCGTTGCAATGTTGAGGCTTTCCTCCTCGTAGGAGTGCGCCTACTGTAGGTCGCCACTTACGGCGATGACCCCTCTAGGACCAGGAAGCTTGAGCTTGAGATAAGCGTAGTTTGGGACAACCATGAATTTTGCATAGCATGGCCAGCCTAGGATGGCTTGGTAAATGCTTGGGAGGTCCATTACTTCAAAGTCGAGCGTCTCCGTGCGTAAGTTCGTTTGACCTCCAAATATGATGGGCAGAGTAACCTATCCGAGAGGAGAGGCTCGTATTCCAGGCGCAACCACGTAGACCGGGGCGCTCATCGGCCGTATCGCTGATCTGGGAAGGTCCATAGCATTGTACGTCCACGCATATTGGATGTTGAGCCCGCTTCCCCGTCCATTAGCACTTTAGTGAGGCATGTTACGCCGACTGTTGCATTGACGACAAGGGGAAACCGTCCCAGCGGCTGAATGTGGTTGGCATGATCAGACCTATCGAAGGTGATCACTGTTTCCGACCATTTTAGGTAAGCCGAGGTAGCTCCGGCCTAGGCTACGGTCATGTTGACCTCCCTTTTCTGCTGGAGTCCTCTTTTGTTTCATCTCGTCAATGGATGGTTTGATGATGGATGGTATCGACCATCTTGTTGTGGTAGGTCCCTGAACGTGGCTACTAAAGGCCATTCCGCAAGTCTGTTCACCGTGGGCCAGGGGGTCTCGGCCTCTGGAAAGGAGAGCCTGGCCATGACCTTCGGCGAGGGACAATGCTGGCCATGCCGTCATGATGAGCTTTTGGATGCGGCCACCGTGGGTTGTTCTGCGAGCTTGCTTGTCATTGGCCACGGAGTCCGAGTCTCCAGGATGGAAGATTCGGCCATGACCTTCGGTGAGAAGGGCGCTGGCCCTTCTGTCATGATGACCTTTTGGTTGCAGCCACCGTGGACCGTTCCACGAGCTTGCTCACCATTGGCCATGGGGTCCAAGTCTCCAGGACAGAGGATTCGGCCATGACCTTTGGTGAGGGAGGGCGCTGGCCCTTCCGTCGTCATGAGCTTTTGGATGTGACCACCGTGGGCCGTTCCACGAGCTTGCTCATCGTTGGCCATGGGGTCCGAGTCTCCGGGATGGAGGATTGGGCCATGACCTTCGGTGAGGGAGGGCACTAGCCCTTCCGTCATGATGAGCCTTTGGATGCAGACACTGTGGGCCGTTTCACGAGCATGCTCGTCGTTGGCCATGGGGTCTGAGTCTCCAGGATGGAGGACTCGGGCATGGCCTTCGGTGAGGGAGGGTGCTGACCCTCCTATATCGGTGAGCTCTGGGATGCTACCGCCAAGGGTAGTTCCAAGAATGTGTCCGCCGTAGACCACGAGATCCAGATCTCCTGAGTGGAGTTCTTGGACGCGGCCAAAGGCGGATGTGGGCGCTGGTCCTCCGACGCTGGTAAACTCGTAGTTTTCGTGGCAGATGTGGCCGCCGTGGGCCATTCCGTGAGCGAGTCCACCGATGACGCGAGGAGCCATCGCTTCCTTCTCAACAAACAAGAGTGTGCATCTGTCCCCTACCTGGCGCGCCAACTATCGGTGTTTTGTAAACCGGACTAGTAAACTTATATGATTACCGCGCTGCTCTAGGAAGTGGATGGTAGCATCCAAAAGACACGATGATTTATACTGGTTCAAGCTATAGCCCCATGTCTAGTCTCAGAGATGATCGAGTGCATGCGTGTTTCTCTCTTGAATGCTCTAAAGTTCTTACAATGGGGGTGCAAGAATGGTGGAAGAGGTAGGAGAGCTAGAGCTAGGAGATGGGCTACCCAAAGGGAAGCTTTAGGAGCCCTTCTATGATGTAAAAATGAGTGAATGAGAGTGAGTCCATTTGGATGGATGCCCTGGCTGCCCTTATATAGAGTCCGGGGCCATGGCAAGTACAAAGTAGAAGGTTCTCCTGACCAAAGGGTCATGAGCCTGAGGGAGGACCTAGCTAACTTGGCTTGCAAGCTACGCCATCTTGCGGTGCACATCTGGGCGTGGTTGTCGTCATGGTCTTGTGGCCACATCATGGCATGGTGTGACGTGGTGCTACTGGACCGGCCGTGGCAGCACTGTAGGCACGGTGGTGGTTCGCCATCCTTTCTGTGCGATGTGGTCTCTGCCGTGGTTTTCATCATCGCCTCCAAGTTTCCTAGGGCGTCGTATAGGAGTTGGTAGCCGCCCCTAGGTCGTCGATCACTTGGTTGGCTTGTGGAGCTGATGGCCATGATCCCGAGCTTTGGGGTCATGGCACCCGCCGGTCTGGATGGCCTCTAAGTTAAGGGCTTCATCATGGATCCCATCCCGTAGTGGGTTGAATCGTACATGCGTCTTGTCGGGCCGTATCTGGCCGGTGGGCACCGTACCAGCCATCACCGCCTTGGGCGGTGTTGTCATGTCTGAGCTGCGTGGCGCAGGGGTGGCGTATGACCAGACTGAGGTGACCCTAAGAGGGGGGGGGGTTCAATTCGGCTACTTAAAATGTACTTCTAACTCAGGTCTCTAAATTCAAACTAGTCAAAACCTATATGAAAGAAATAATCTGTCTAGATGTGCATGGTTAGTGGCTTAATCATTGGGTTTGGGTGTTCTTGAGTATATATTGTTCTTTGTAATTGCTTGTATGATGGTGTTGGTACTGTGATTGGCTTGTGATTAGGTTGTTTCCCTTCGGAGCGTTTCTAGCTCTTTCGCTAGATCATTATTAAAGGCAAGTAAACATTGCAATATATATGGTCCACATGCTTGAGCTTTGTCGCTACCAGGATGCTAACCATGTCAAGGCCCTGGCCAAGGACGTACGTGCCCTTCGTCGCAGCATCGGGATCCAAGCAGGTGCTGTCGTGAACGTTGGCACTGGGAGGAGCCGCCAGGATCGTTAGGAGCTTCGGCGGAGGCGTTGGGACCTCGCTTATACGAGAGCAGTGCATCGGGATCTCACGGGACTAGATGTCACCAAGACAAGAATTTCTGCATCATCAACTAGGGTATCTGAGAGGAGCTTCCTTGAACCTCACTGAGAGGAGAAGGGCCACTGAGGACGTCACTTAGAGGAAAGAAGTGCTGGGCGAAGGAAAATCCATTGCGGGAGAGGGATCTCACCCGGTAGAGGATTCGCGTGGGCAAAGTGGAGAGTAAACGGTAATGACAAACGAGGAGGATGATTTTAGGAGTTCTCATTTTTAGGGCTCTAAACCGGCCCTAAAGGACCTGTGTTTTTTTGACCGGGGACCAATAGAGTATATGGGGATCTAGCGCATCTAGCTGTCTAATAAGAATTAACATTTCATAGAAAATGGATGAGAATTCCCCGCCTCTGCGTGTCCGCACATAATGTTTATGATATTACATAGTTTCAATGATATTGCTAATAAATCAGGGGAACATAAAATGCCAAAATTATGCATGATATGGTCTATTATTAAATTTCATCCGTGAGAGGCGAATAGCTTCAACGTAGTGGTCTCTAATTTCCTGCTCGCTAACTAGAAAGACTCCTTTGTATCATCATCAAGCTACAGTGGTGCCCAAAACCACATCCATTGCATATTATCCTAAAAATAGCCTACATAACAGATGTATATTTACAATTTTCAAAGATTAGATCATTGCGATGTTTCCAAATTTGTCAACATTATGCGGCTACCCCATATTATATTTCTTCTCTTTTAAAACAAAATTTGATAACCAACTCCATAACATGTGGGATACAGAGCTGACTGATGACCTTCTGGATATGGAGCACATCCTAACCTTGTTGGTATGATGGCTTTCATGAATTCAGATCTGATACCCTTGGAGGCTTGTTAGCATGAGATATAGTTACTGATGGATATGTTCAACTCAATAAATTAGTGTATTTAATTTGTACTGTAGAGCAACTATTTACCAATTTTATCCTTTTAGTTGATATAAAACATCTCTAACTTTTCAAAACATATAATATTTTTGCTTTATAACAAATATTTTTATAAACACGTGCCACGTGTGGAAGACCCTTTGAGACAAATTAGTAACGCACTTGAATAAACTTATATACAAAGTGCTAAAAACTTATATGATCATTAAAGCTTCAGAGATCAGCATGTTTTGCAAAAGCAGACACATCACCACACTCATCTCCTAACAAAAAAATACATAAAAGATCATCTATACGAAATGTATTGACAGCTGCTGATTATTTTCTAAAACTTATGTATATCTATATAGGTAAATTCTACACAGTTTGTAACTACGACCCACTATTCGAGGTTCCTCTAGTCACACACCCGAGGATAAATGCCCTGTAGTATTGAAGATGAAAAATTATCAAATACAAAAATGGAAAAAATGGAGATAAGACAAACGAAAAAGGACCTTAAGCTAACCTGGTCGAATAAATTCTGTACTAGTGTTTTGTCGACAGCATTCTTCTTGCTGAAAAAAGTGCATTCCCAACCTTGACTCTTATATTGGGGATATCGGACTGATCAAAAACACGCCTAAGATCGACGCTGTTATCCCATAACTCCATGAACATAATAGCAAATATGCCACAATCATGTCTGATAGAAAAAACAATATTAATCGGTGCAGCTTAATAATAAGAACAAAAAAATTGAATAGATTAAACTTACATGTTGTTCTGTTTAGGGACAGGAGGGTACAAAACTGAAAAATCCTCCGGGTCTAACTTTACATGTGGAGATGTCCTGGTTCGTAAGCATCGTATGTGACAACGTGCTCGAAACTTTTTCAAATTTTTTCCACGGCATGCGCATACGATACGGCGACAACTCGACAAGTTTCATGATTTCGGAATTCGTTCGCATTTTATACAATTAAAAAACCACTCCCACGCAAGTTGGCGGCGTTGCCCCGTGAGCACATTGATCGAAATTTCGAGACTGATGAGAACATCGCCAAGATGGAGTCGAGGATGACTCCAATTCGAGAAGGGGATGATGATGAGGACATCGCCACGCTGGACACACCGACGCCATGGTCTTCCCCAAGTTGCAATTCGTTCCCAACTCAGCTGCCACGTCACCCTCGGATTCAGCAGACACGTCGTCACTGTTTCGGTCATAACTTTCTTATACGACATCGAAACGGGCCGTTCTTGGATGCGTTGGAAAGGGGACGACGACGCCGTCGTTTTGGATCTGGTCCCAGCTCCAGAAGGTCCGTGGATCATTCTGTGTGACCACGGCAAGGTGCTGCGTCACCTATTTGGGCCAACTTGGCCATGTATCGTGTCGGGCCTTAAGCCCAAGTTGTGGGAGCCCAACCCCTGGCCGTCCCCAACCCTAGGTCGAGTCTTAGACTATAAACACAGCCGCCGCCGCCGCTACACAATTGGGTTTTGTTTAGAGTTTAGTTTTCCATCGAGAAACTGAATCGTTCATTGTAACTGTGATGACAAATCCTTTTACAGTGATCCAGGGCCCCCGTTCTTGATCTCCTCCACTGTGTCGATTAGTCCTTTGGAACCGAGTTCTTGAATCCTCTATTGATATTCATGTCATTCATATTTGCAATTTCAGATTGCGTGTTTTACCTTCTTGCTTGTGCTCTTCGATTCGCTTGCAGGAAAAGCCTTCTTGGCGAGGTCAATCAAGTTGTGCTTGGTTGATAACCAACGGAGCAGTGTGTAACGGTTGCAGGGTTCGAATCGTGTCTGATTTGAAGCCGGATCGCCAACGTCGAGATCTCCACAAATCGAACTTACCGGCTACCTCTCGGAAGATCGGGCCTGTACTCATCAATTGGTATCAGATATTTTAGGTTTACCATGAGGTATAATCTCGTTTGCCTTAGATTCATATTTGTTCATTACCTAGAGTCCACAAAAAGCCCAAAAATATTTCAATTTCTGCTGTCCTATCGCCCTTTGTGCCTTTGCAATTTCGTTTCAGATTCGTGTTGTTGAGTTTGTGTCCGTGGTCGAGTCTTGTTGCTGGTTTAGGATTGTGTTCGTGGTCGTAGTTCAATCGCCCGTTGCTGTGATTTTTGTTTTCCGCCGCTATCCCATCCACCGTTCCCAAACAACAAGTCGAAGCCACCACATTACTCGACTTGCCCCGCTAGCCGCCTTGTGTAACTTCTCGCCGCCGCGCAAACCCTAGATAGGTTGCCAGCCGCTCTTATTTTGCCTGCATCGCAGCCCTCCTTACATCATCAGGCGAATACCTACTGCTGTTAGTCACAGTGACGATCCTGTGATCGGTGATAGAGTTTAGGGACGCTTTGCCCTAACTGCCGCCGCCATGTTGTGCCTCCCGGGGAAAACATACTTTGAGATACCTTCGGTAAAACAGGCATAACTTTTTGCTCGTTTATCAGAAAAATCTGAAATTTTTTCAGCAGCTTCTTGACACCATTTGGAGCCGACCCAAACTAGGCTACGCCCTGTTTGGTTTCATCAGAATTGCCAGATAAAACCAAACAGGGCGTAGCCTAGTTTGGGTCGGCTCCAAATGGTGTCAAGAAGCTGCTGAAAAAATTTCAGATTTTTCTGATAAACGAGCGAAAAGTTATGCCTGTTTTACCGAAGGTATCTCAAAGTATGTTTTCCCCGGGAGGCACAACACGGCGGCGGCAGTTAGGGCAAAGCGTCCCTAAACTCTATCACCGACCACAGGATCGTCACTGTGACTAACAGCAGTAGGTATTCGCCTGATGATGTAAGGAGGGCTGCGATGCAGGCAAAATAAGAGCGGCTGGCAACCTATCTAGGGTTTGCGCGGCGGCGAGAAGTTACACAAGGCGGCTAGCGGGGCAAGTCGAGTAATGTGGTGGCTTCGACTTGTTGTTTGGGAACGGTGGATGGGATAGCGGCGGAAAACAAAAATCACAGCAACGGGCGATTGAACTATGACCACGAACACAATCCTAAACCAGCAACAAGACTCGACCACGGACACAAACTCAACAACACGAATTTGAAATGAAATTGCAAAGGCACAAAGGGCGATAGGACAGCGGAAATTGAAATATTTTTGGGCTTTTTGTGGACTCTAGGTAATGAACAAATATGAATCTAAGGCAAACGAGATTATACCTCGCGGTAAACCTAAAATATCTGATACCAATTGATGAGTACAGGCCCGATCTTCCGAGAGGTAGCCGGTAAGTTCGATTTGTGGAGATCTCGACGTTGGCGATCTGGCTTCAAATCAGACACGATTCGAACCCTGCAACCGTTACACCACTGCTCCGTTAGTTATCAACCAAGCACAACTTGATTGACCTCGTCAAGAAGGCTTTTCCTGCAAGCGAATCGAAGAGCACAAGCAAGAAGGTAAAACACGCAATCTGAAATTGCAAATATGAATGACGCGAATATCAATAGAGGATTCAAGAACTCGGTTCCAAAGGACTAATCGACACAGTGGAGGAGATCAAGAACGGGGGCCCTGGATCACTGTAAAAGGATTTGTCACCACAGTTACAATGAACGATTCAGTTTCTCGATAGAAAACTAAACTCTAAACAAAACCCAATTGTGTAGCGGCGGCGGCGGCTATGTTTATAGTCTAAGACTCGACCTAGGGTTGGGGACGGCCAGGGGTTGGGCGCCCACAACTTGGGCTTAAGGCCCGACACGATACATGGCCAAGTTGGCCCAAATAGGTGACGCAGCACCTTGCCGTGGTCACACAGAATGATCCACGGACCTTCTGGAGCTGGGACCAGATCCAAAACGACGGCGTCGTCGTCCCCTTTCCAACGCATCCAAGAACGGCCCGTTTCGATGTCGTATGAGAAAGTTATGACCGAAATAGTGACGACGTGTCTGCTGAATCCGAGGGTGACGTGGCAGCTGAGTTGGGAACGAATTGCAACTTGGGGAAGACCATGGCGTCGGTGTGTCCAGCGTGGCGATGTCCTCATCAGAGACAGTTCCTGGATTTAACCTAAATTTACACTAAGAAACAATGATAACATTTTTTGAACGAATGTAATCCATTATTCGATGCACCTGCTGTTCAAACTTACATTTTCTGGAAAAATTCAACAAAACAAAATAAACTATAGAAATATGCCAAAAGAGAATGAAAATGTCCCAAATTTAAACATGTTGTTTGTGGTAGTGTACTAAAGTTTCAAAAAAAATTGGTGGCAATTTTTTTTTATTTTGCCGAGTGCCTAGGGTTGGCACTCGGCAAAGTAAATTCTTTGTCGAGTGCCAAACGGGGGGCACTCGGCAAAGAGGACGCCGCTGGATGCCGTTAAGCCCTACCAATCTTTGCCGAGTGTCTGCCTTTGCCGAGTGCAGTCTTTGCCGAGTGCCAGGCACTCGGCAAATGCCTCTTTACCGAGTGTCATATTTTGCCGAGTGCAGCGCTCGGCAAAGCAGATCTTTGCCGAGTGCACAAAATTTGGCACCCGGCAAAGATTTTTGCACTTGGCAAATCACGTGTTTCCCGTAGTGAAATAAATACATGGTTACTATACTTACACCAATCCTAGGGTGAAAAAGTGCTTCCTTGATTACCTCGGGTGACTATCATCAAAGAGCTTACGACAATATCCAGAAGTGAAAAAATTATCAACATGACCGAAAGGCTCAATTGATTCACCCAAAGAATTATATGTAACACTAGTCTTAAATAGCTTAACACCCTCAAGGCTACATAAAACAAAATGAAACACATGAAAAACTACATGACAAAAAGACAAAAAATTAAGATTCAAAAAACAAATGGAATATGTACCTGCTCCATTGACTTTTAGCAAGGCCACAAAGGACTTTATAGTAGCGCATCTCATTTGCAGACACATTGAACCGATGAGAAGATTAAAATTGATGAAGATGACTATGATCTGCACACAAAAAAACGTAAGGGAAAATGAAAAGACAGCTATACAACACGATGTAACTGAAATACTAAACATTCAAACTCTATTGCAGTTCAGTGAAACTCTAATGCAGGTTACTAGACTGAAGACGAATCCTAGATTCTACAAAACTGAACCTAAACAAAACCTAGATTCTACAAAACTGAAACTGAACTAAACCTTATACTGAATATATAATTAAGATGACATAATGATGTCGACTGAACTAGAACTAAAAAACACTAGAGTTAACTAAAAACTGAACTAATAAGTATACTGAACCTGAAAATAAGGTCTATATACTCTGAAACCTGAACTCAAACTGAAATAAAACGAGTAAAATAAAAACTGAACTGATAACTTAACTGAACCTAGATTAAACAAGGTTACATAACCCATCAAAAACCTAATAAAAAATATAATAAACTTAACTTAACTGAACCTAGATTCACCAAAAATGAACATGAACTTAAAATGAAAATAAAGTCTATGTACTCTGAAACCTGAACACATACTGAGAACTTAACAAACATAAAACGAGTAAACTAGAAACTAAAATGAACCTAGATTATACAAAGCTGAACCTGTACTTAAAATGAAAATATATTCTACTGGAGTTCTGAAACCTGACTATACCAACAACAGCTTAGAAAGTTCTGAAATAGGAGTGCCATATAAGTAAACACTTTACTAAACTAAACCTGAAATCAAACAGAACAATAACTGAAAATAGATTATACTAAACAATAATAGAAACAATTCACCTTCAACTGCATGATTGATGTTATTGGTCTTCACGATGTTCACATTCTTTTGGTTATACAGTTGGTCAGCTAATTTTCCCAAGTCCAAGCAACCTTTGGATTTTGTTTCCTTTAAAATACAGCAGTCAGGTGAAACCTGACACCAACCCATACAGTAAAATCCTAAAAATAAAGAAATATAATTTCGACCATGAGCAAAAACTTAATTAAACATATCACAAAAGATCCGGCCTAATTATACAGAACTTACATCTTTGATAGGTTTTGCAATTGGAGCTTGTAACGATGGAACTGCGGGTACATGAAGTTCGCTAATGAAACGATTAGGCTTCAATTTGAGATTCATGGGCATTGCTGGAACTAAAAAAATAGTAAATAGAAATACTAGAAACTAATAATTGAAAATACAAATTTGATATGAAGAACACATGAATACACTACCTTGCTACGATGATACAGATGTATTTCTACTAAACTCCCTCCCAAACAAGAAGACAGGCGTGTCCAGAATAGGAACAGGATTAGCCTTGATTTGGTTCGATAAGCTTTTAGTAGCTTCAATTCCATTGTATATTTTCTACCAAAAAAATGAACACAATAACTTCAATTCCATTGTAGCAACACTGTAGCCAGAGCTGGAGGAGCCAAAAAAACGAGCTTCTCCCCTTCAGAACGGCTCTGTGAGAGAGGAAACGAAGAGAGAGAAAACCGGCTCTGATGAATAGTGTCCGCACATGACGTGAACAGTGTCGTAGCATAAGGAGCCGGAGCCGGCAGGAGCTGCACCAAAGGAGGCATTAGAAACTCTATTTATTTAGAACTGCTCTAGTACTCCTTTCCTAGTACGTATGAATCTCGGAGCAGCAGAATTATTCAGCTTGTTGGTTTCAGGGCGTATCAGCCAGCCAACAATTGCCCTATTCATTTGGACTAGTTTGGCTTATATGCCATGGCTAAAAGTACTGTCGGCTGGTTTAGTGTGAGAGAAAAATACTGTTCGTTGGCTGATAAGTCATGGCTTATAAACCAAATATGACCGAGCGAATAGGCTAAGTGTTTTTCTCACACAACAAATCAGCATCAGTCGGGCTTATCAGTTTAGAAATTGTTGTAGCATGGCTCCTGGCGGGTGGCGAAGGCCCTTGACCGCGGGGTGTCGCCAAGGCGTCTTCGAGCGGGCGGAGACCGGGTGCTGACTAGGAGATTTCTCGACCATGCTCGAGGGGTCATCACGGACTCCGCCGAGGCCAGGCACGCACCCCGCCGACCGCTCAGACGGGCGTCTCCGGAATTACGGCGGAGGCAGCCTTATCTCTAAACTAACCAAACGAACTATTTTGCCCAAGTGTGCGCAGGTACTCAAGCGCGGGCGCTCGCGGTGGGCGCAAGCGCGCCGGCATGGCTCCTGCTCGGCCGGGCGGAGACCTACAGATGATGTCTCCGCCTGGACCGGCGGGGACTCTCCAAGGCAACTGCGCACCACTAAGGGCGAAGGCTCCGAGGCCAGGGGCCGGGCGGAAACCAGCTGGTGATGTCTCCGCCCGGACCGGCGGGGACTCTTCGAGGCAACAGCGCGCCCCTGAACGCGAAGGCCAGCGGCGCGCGGAGAGCGTCTCCGACCGCCCGGTGGAGGCCCGCCAAGGGAGCGGCGCGCCGTGGGGGGCGAAGGCCGGCGCCGGGGAGCCAGGCCTTTGGGCCGAAGACCAGCTACAGTGGGCCGACCGCTCGTGGAGGCCCATTGCTTAGAAACGGTGTGGCGGGACTGCCCCGCGAATAAAAGGCTAGCAGCAGAATATTCCAGGAATGTACTGTAGTAGTTGAGGGGCATTGTAATAAATTCTATTATGTGGTAGTTGAGTCCTATAAATAGGGGACACTTGTAACCATAGAGGGTTGGTTGGTGGATGAATTAATGAAACCTTAGTTTCTCGTGCCATTCCCTTACTTTCCACTATTCCCCCCTGTCGCTCATATTCTGAGCCTCCGCCCGAGGCCGACCGTCCGACGGGCGGAGGCCTTGGTCTCCGCCACGCAGGTTGAAACCCCTAGTTTCAACATTGACGCCCACCGTGAGGCCTCTCTAGAAACCACCAGTGAACAGACTCATTAACAAAATTAATTTATTAGATTTTAGGTTCTGGCCCATCCCAGCCCAGTCCTGAGCATCGAGATGGACCCACCGCTGCCCAGTTATCGGAGTGTAGGTACGCGTGGTGGCGTGAGGAACGGCCGTTTGTTTACTCCACACCAGAAGAAAACAACAGCAAGCCGGAACTCATTCATGGACGGTGTATGTTTGTGCCACCGTGCATGTTGCAATGGGTTGACACGGTGGGTTGAAATGGGGATAGGCTGGGCTCCAAGATGTCGACGGGGAATTCCCCGTCGGGGAGTGCCTCCCCGTCCCCGTCCCCGTGGGGAAGAAAATTCTCTATCCCCATCTCCGTCAAGTGCCACAGGGGAGACTTTCTCCCCATCCCCATCCCCATCCCCACGGAGAATTAGTCTCCGTGGGGATCCCCATGGGCCACAGGTATTTCATCGTCATCTACAAAGTTTGTACTTCAAACTTTATTTAAGTAGCACATATATGTTCTATAGCATTTTCGCTTAATAAAAATTGGTTTAAAACCCTAAGTGATATAACGGGACTATGAAATGTAACTTTCGTTTTACGTTTCCGTTGATCGTTTCGACAGGAGCTAAGGTTGCAACATTGCTTATATATCACGGGTATTGGGTATTACTATTATATGGGCCTTTGGAATCGGGTCCCCGCGGGGAGCGGGGACGGGGGCCTGCATACCATCCCTGCCCCCGTGATCTCCGATGGGGATAACTTCAGCCCCGTTTAATCCCCTGTGAGGGTAGAATTCATACCATCCTCGTCCCCTAATAGGTGAATTCCCCGCGGGGATTCGGGGAATGGGGCCCCGTTGACATCTATAGGCTGGGCTGGGCTGCACGAGTGTGGGGCCGTACGTGAACTGGGCTGACAATTAAATATAATATTTTTTATTGTTTTGAATTAATTCGCTGCTTTAGGATTGGTGGTGATTTTAGAAAGGGAGTACCAGAGTATATTTCCCTTATTTCTTTATGTTATGTATACAACTTAGCTTAACAAAAATAATACATTAGAAAACTGTGGAGGTTCACTACTGCAGAACACGTATGCCGGAGCCAACGAGACTTGGCTTCACTGCCAGGTAGATAGCTTAGGATCATGTTGACCGGCAGTGAAGCCCCTTATCACTGTCGGATTGAACGACGACCTCATAGTGATATATCACTGTTGAGCCACAAACTTGCAGTTTATATTGTATACAAGTTTTTTGCGCTGTGAATTATGTATGCTTTCTATACATGGTTTCACAGTTAAATTTCAGGGTAACATTCTGTGATGCGCGTCTTTCCGTGTGCACCGGCCTTAGGTGAGGTGGAAACATAACGAAGTTTCAACTGAAGTTAATGCTATCCTTACTACTTGAGAAGAATTTTCTTTTAAAGAAAATTACCTGAGTTTGAAAACACCATTGCAGCAACGCAGTGCAAAACTCATTTGTCATTGGTTGCAGAAATAAATGTTTGGACACAGCAGAATGCAATGGCAGCAAAAACGTGCAGTGCACACGTGAGATAGTGTAATGGTCCTCAATGCCAGCTGCATGTACGGTTGCATGACCCATAAATCAACATGACCTTAAAAGAGAACAAGAGCTCGTCCATTTGGCAAGCAACAGCAACAGATGACACAGAGAGGCCCCAAGCGTGAATGAGAACTTGAGAAGTCAGGTGACTACGGTCTCGGGAGGAAGGGAGGATGTTGTTTGTGCTAGACAGTGTGCTAGAGCATTAAAGGTGATGCGCTGAGTGTATCATGGGATTGGAAGGCACCAGAATTCCGGGATATACGGCTTTGCATCCAGGTGGCTGCCCATTCAGAATTCGCTGTTTTGCACCATACGACCCCGGACGAGGTGTCGTCTTCGTTATGATCAAAATGATCGTGTCCCGTATCTTGGTCTTGCACCCATCCACGAAAATGAACTGTGCCACTAAAGCCGTAGCTCAGGCATAAGAAAGCCACAATCAACAAAATTATCAAGAGCATCTCCAACGTAACTAGCTTCTGGCCTCTAGTAATAATATGGTGGTTTTGAAGATACATCTTCATTAGAGTGTCGTCTTTTTTCAGGAACAGCTAAAGCCAAGCCAAAGTACAAGGAACTTAGCTTGCATGAGCGTAAATGGGAATATCTAAAGTGGCATGATTTAAGTGCTTACGTAGAACATATAGATGCTACCTCATCCTTCAAGTTCAAGGCGAATAAACGATCGATTACTTGGAGCTGTTTGATTTTCCAGACGAGGTTTCCGCCAAAGCCAATTATATATGCCTTTCTGAGTTGACAACATTGCATCACTTTCATTAGGAACTACAAAAATATGCAGAAAATGAAGCAATCATTTGTTTTTGTTCTAAACTCTAAAGAGTCACCTTATAAAAAAAAGGAAATTAGTTTCAGAGAATGCATTAATTCAACATGCAATTCTGATAACGATCCATGTGAACCCTCAAATTAGTTTCTTTTGATAATGAATCTAGGAATGCCTTGTCAGTCCATATAAGATCTTAGTTATCGGTTGTTAAAGTTAAAAAATCTTTACTTAGGGGAAACCTCAATTAACTTATATTTGTGATTGGAAGGTAGGTAGTTTGTTATGAATCTAAATAACAATCTGCGTGACGTATGTAGGTTCCACTTTAACATTGAAGTAAGATAAACACTAGAACAACCTTGTTCAGAGTGCCAAGCAGGAGAGAAACTGCTGCTTCAAGGTGTGTTTGTGACTTCTGCTATCTAGTTTCCTTAGTACGAAAGTGTAAAGCATCAGGATGGGTCCAAAACTCCAAACTATGCACATCTTGCAGCTCCCCAAGCCATTCACCACATTTTTTTTTTTGCAGAGCATAACCTGAAGACCATTAAAGTAGAAAAGGAGCCTCAGCCCGAACCGAATGCTCAATCACCAGAAGAAATTAACAATGAAGTTGCAAGGCAGGAGCTCATAAATGCCGATGCTGCTGCCGACCATGGAGATGCAGGGGATGACGGTGGAGATGCAATGCTGAAAATGGAGGTGGCGATGATTGGTTTCTAGATTCCAGGGGTGGTGTGACCTACTAGCCTGGGTCTGGGTGTAGCAGTTGTGTAGTGGACTGGTATACAGAGAGGAGTTAGCTTTATTATATTGGTGGACAGGGAGGTTGCCGGAGGTTCAGAATACAAATTGGAACAACAATTCTTTTCTCGTATCCATTTGGGAGGAATTTATGGTCTGAATCCCCAAGTTTTTAGTGTATAAAAGTTCTTTGCACAATGATTATATTATGTATGTTTTCCACAGAGTTCATAGTTAAATTTCAAGGTAACATCCTGTGATATGGATCTTTTCTGTGCACTGGCTTTAGGTGAGGTGGAGACATAGCAAAGATTCACCTGACGCAAATGGTATCCTCACTAATTGAGAAGGATTTTTTTTATAACTACCTGAGTTCCAAAACACGTCGCAGCAACGCAGTGCAAAAACCATTTGTCATTATTGGTTACAGAAATATAAGTTTGGACGCAGCATAATGGCAGCAAAAACGTGCATTGCACGTGAGATCGTTTAATGGTCCTCAGTGCCAGCTTCATGTACAATTGCATGACCCATAAATCAACATGGCCTTAAAAGAGAACAAGAGCGCGTCCATTTGGCAAGCAAAAGATGACACAGAGAGCCGCCCAAACGTGGATGAGAACTTGAGAAGTCAGGTGACTACGGTCTAGAGAGCGAGAGATGATGCAATTTGTGCTAGACTAGACTGCTAGAGGAGTAGAGGTGATAGCATTGAGTGTGTCATGGGATTGGGAGGCACCGGAATTCTAGGATACATGGCTGGCGTGGAAGGAGCTGCCCATCCTAATCTGGAGTCCTGTTTCAGGGGGGTCATCAAGGTCCCCGCACTGCAGACTTCGCTGTGCCATCTTACGACCCAGGACGAGGTGTTGCATTCCTTTAGATCAAAATGATCCTGTCTCGTATCCTGGTCTTGTACCTGTCCTGTCCACGAAGGTAAACTATGCGCTTAGGGCCACAGACACAAAGTGTGTTGGGACTCCAAACATCCATGATGGTGTAAAGCACCGTGAGCATCTCCAAACTGGGTTCTCGCTGACGTTGTTCATGTGCCACCGCGCATGTTGCAATGAGTTGACAGGGTGGGTCGAAATGGGGCTAGGCTGGGCTGCACGTGGGGGTTGTGACCTGGGCTGACAATTAAATATAATAATTGTTTTGAATTAATTGGCTGCTTAAGGATCAGTGCTGATTTTAGAAAGGGAGTATTGGAGTATTTCCCTACTTTCTTTTTGTTATGTATACAACTTAACTTAACAAAAACAATTTATTAAAAAACTATAGAGGTTCACTATTGCAGAACACACAATCCATGTTGGCCAATCACTGTTGGGTACACTGGAGCCAATGAGGACTTGGCTTCACTGCCAGGTAGATAGCTCAGGATCATGTTGACCCGGTAGTGAAGGCCCTCATCATTGCCGGATTGAACCATGGCCTGGTAGTGATATATCACTGCCGAGCCACGAACCGGTAGTGATAGGGGCAATATCACTACCAGGTTAGGCCACAAACCAGCTGTGATTTGCCACTATCAGGTCGTGGCATGACTCCGACAGTGGAAACAAAATATTATTGTCAGGTTTCGGATAACCCAACAATGTCCTACGTTCCACCTACCATAGTCAGATTCACTTACCCCCAGAGCTTTTGGTTATAATAAGGTCCCCATATGTGCTCTTGTAGTCCAACATACGGATTAGAGGATCCCATTATCAAAAATAGCTTCAAAGTTCTTGTAGGCTGCCAGTCATGTCTAGAAATAACTTTATTCTAAGTCTTCCTTCGAGCTTTTCTGAAGACCCTCCACATACACATTTCCTTTAGTAGTGAAGATGGCGCACTACCAATACTATAAAAAAGTTTGTGAAGATGGAGCCATGCCAGATCCAAGGCATGCTAGGAGCAATGCTAGCGTGATCAGAATGGTTGTTGGATAGCGTGGTAGACGCAATAGTGATCACTGCTTGCAACATAGTGACCCTACACCTCTCCTAGGCTCTAGCAACTTTGAGACCTAACTTAGCACTGAGGGTAATAGAAGAAGGTTACGTGAGTGTGGTTAAGTGAGCCGTTTGTGGGCTCTTGAGGGTAGGAGGATGCCGTTTGTGCGTGACCCGTGATGTGATAAGTAAGTGTAATCATGGGATTAGAAGGAACTGGAATTCTGGAATATACTGTTATGTGAGTAGTGGCTGCCCATCTGGAGTCCTGTTTCACGGTAAGATTAGAGGACACAGTGCTGTAGAATTCGCTGATGCTTAATGCAACCATGCACAGGTACAACCACACAGCCCTCCACAAAGGTAAACGGTGATACTACGGAGGCTGTCGTGGTTGCTCATGGAGAGGTGATTGCACAAGAGCGGTTACACTTGTTCTTCTCGTGGTTCTCAGTTGCATCGTTGGCGCATGGTGTTCCAATGACAACCAAATTGAATCTGTCCCACGCTCTATATATTGTTCTCTGAGATAATGCAGAATTAGTTTTCTTTTTTCCTTTTGCAGTAGTAGTAGACATGGAAGCTTCTGTAGCAGAATACCAATATACCATATTTAATTATCTCACTTTACCAAATGTTACAAGGTTCAGTGCCAAATTCATAGGTAGTTCCACACAATAGTCAACAGGTGCTTCACCAAATTTCATTGCTGAGGTGCACAAGGACATGTAATTCGTCAGTGCTAGTTTCCAACAAATGATCTGGCTGATAGCCTTATGAGGGCATTAGGAATATGTGTATGCTTAGCAAAAGTGCAGGTCATGTTACTTGATTGTTGCCAAACCTAACGCTTACATATTTATATTATATATACCAATTAATGAGAATAATTTGTGAGAAAACTGTGGAGCTCGCTTCTACCTGTACGTGCTTATGGATGTACCTATGTTATGAATATTTATCATTGTCACAGTTAAATTCATAGCAGTGCCAAATAATGTGCCGATGTCTTTGTCATGCACCGGCATTATGTGAAGTACAAACATGGCGAAGTTTCCAATTCAACCAAATTGTATGGTCACTAATTGAGAAGGTTATGGTTCAAAACCATGTGTTTGCTACTGGTTAGAGAAATAAAGTTTTGAGGCAGCTCAAAACACATGTTCTTTCACAGATGGGAACATAATGTTGCACTATTTCACGGACCAATAACTCTTCTTTATTATCTTTAAGGCACTTTAAAAAGGAGCAGAGGGTGTGTCCTTCAGCCAGTCAACCAGACAATAAAATACACACGCATAGACCAAGAACACCAATGAGATGTGAAAACAAACTGGGCGTGCTCGATGCTCCAGAGGGAGGATGCCCTTTGTGCACAAGGCGAGTAGGGTACTTGTATGGTTGGATTGGGAAGCACTGGGACCCCTTGCTACACTGATAGAATAAAGACCTTGAGATCTACAACTCCAAACTGTGGAGCCTTGTCAAGGTCAGTTCGCACATATACATGTCATATGTATGTGTCCCTAGATCCGGCCAGTATCCAACGTATCACATGTGAGGCCAGCCATTGGAGAAGGAGTAGAGGGAGGGAACCCTGGGCAGACGATCTGTAGCCCATGCGGTTTTTTTCGCTCTGAAATAATTACATAAGGTTCCTGCTTTGCAGGAGTAATATTTGTGGAAGCTTTAGTAGCAGAATAGCAAACTAGCATGGCTTCTATCACTTCACGAAACATCACAAGGTTTTGTGCAAAATTCATAGGTACATCAACACAATAGGTGCTTCGCCAACCATCCTGATTAAGGAGCATAAATAGCTGTTATTTGTTGGTGTATCCAATAACTATGAAACAAATGATCTGGCTCACAAAAAAGATTCCAAATTCCAAAAAAAAATCCAATAGCTACGTGACAAACCAGCTGCCATGAAGATATGAATCAAAGGCATTAGGGACAGATGCTTCGCAAAAGCGGACGTCATTATATACGCCACTACTGGATCCAGGTTCTTTGCCGAGTGCCTGCAAAGGCCAAATTGTACTCGGCAAAGCCTTTTCCGAGTACGGCACTCGGCAAAGAACACATGGCAAAAAAATTGATCGGCAAAGCCCTCTTTGCCGAGTGTCTTTTATCGGGCACTCGGCAAAGGCTTTGCCGAGAGCCCCGGGGGCACTCGGCAAAGAAAAACGACCGTCACGGCGCCGGCCCTGTTGACGGTGGCTTTGCCGAGTGTCAACCCTACAGGCACTCGGCAAAGATTTTTTATTTTTTTTTAAATTTCTTTGCCGAGTGACCACTGGCCGGCGCTCGGCAAAGTTTGAATTTTTTTTAAAATTCTTTGCCGAGTGCCCTCTTGCCGGCACTCGGCAAAGTTTGAATTTTTTTAAAAAAAATTCTTTGCCGAGTGCCTTCTGGCCGACACTCGGCAAAGTTTGAATTTTTTTTTAAAAAAATTCTTTGCCGAGTGCCCTTTTACCTTGCCGAGTGCCAGACAGAGGGCACTCGGCAAAGAATTTTTTTTAAAAAAAAATTCAAACTTTGCCGAGTGCTAGACAGAGGGCACTCGGCAAAGAATTTTTTTTAAATTCTTTGCCGAGTGCCATGGTCATGGCACTCGGCAAAGCTGGAAAAATGGTTTTCCGAGCGCCCATTTTCCAGCTTTGCCGAGTGCTGTGACCATGGCACTCGGCAACGGGGTCCTTTGCCGAGTGCAACACTCGGCAAAGTGACCCAAAATGACAATTTTTAATTTTTTTTACATTCCATCATGACAAATAAATTCATACAATCATATATCTCATCCATCACATATATATCTCATTCATCACATATATATCTCATCCATCACATATATATCTCATCCATCCACACATCCATCCGCACATATCACATCCATCACAATATATATCACATATATAATAATAAGTGCTCAAGTTCATCCAAATAAATACACAAGTCCATCAAAGTCCACAAGTGCATCACAAGTATATCACAAGTCCATCATCAAGTGAACAACAAATGAAAAAAATACAACGTGCACTCATCTCGGGCACTGCGACTATGGTGAAGGCCCAGTTCCATCATTCTGAGGTGCATGAGGTGGATTATTCGAACCACCGTCAGATGGAGACTGCACAAAGGAGAAAAGATTGCATGTGAGACAAGATTATTTGGATAGCTAATCTAGGAAGGTAGAGGCCATACAAGCACAGCACAAGCAAAAGTAAAAAAACTTTCATACTCACAGGAGTAGCTGGAGCTGCATGACGCGGAGGCAGAGGTGGAACCAACAGCCCAACTGACAGAGAGAAGCCCACACGTTGCCCAAGCCCTTGTAGGAACTCTGTAATGTCCGTCAGCCTCTGCGCCTGGGCCTGCCACTCGGCCCGCTCGACCTCCAGCTGGGCCGCCATCCTCTGGTGCCTAGCCTCCATAATGTAGACGGGGTCCCGATCTTCCGTCAGGTTCAAGATAAACAACGATTTGTTCGAAGAGCGACACACCGATCCGGCTTCAGATCACAAAGACCCAAACCCTGCAACCTTAGCACCACGTCTCCTCTGGTTATCAACCGTGTCACAATCCGATTGACCTCGCCAAGAAGGCTAATCCTTGCTGAGAATCGAAGAACACAAGCAAGAACAAGATAAAAAGCAACTCAATTAAAGTGATAATTGCAGATGAATGATTAAGCACTCGAAGTTGGGGTCTTACAAACCGATAACGGCAACTGTTCAATGATAGATTGATCTAAAACAAAACCCAAACCCTAAAGTAGGTGGTGGCTACTGATTATATAGCCTAAGGGACGTCCAATGATCCCTCTTCACGTCCTAAAGGTGTCCCAACACGTTACAAGGCCCAACGGCCCAAAAGAAGGTGTCGCAGCACCCTGACAAATTCTGGACGCTGACTTGTTTCGACGATTCCCATTGATTCCGAAGAGCTTTTGATGTGAAACCACTTGGATTGGCTTCCTTATCAAATTATCTTTCCATTCATATGTGGATCATTGAAAACGGAGTTTGGATGCGTCCTGGGCGTCCATTTTATTGTAGACTGGTCCTGATGGCCGAGGCAGACTCGAACTCGGATTGGACTGGGCCTCTGGCTTGGCTTGGACGTCCTTGCTGGCCTCCTAAGGTGGTGGCCAAGGAGGAGGACGTCCAAGGCCATCTCTTAGGTGTTCTCCATCTTCATGGGGCATGCTCCAACTTGGGCCTGGGTCCCAAGGATGTCTAACAAGCCCATGACGACAGTGTAGCTCCCGCCAGAAATAGCGACAGAATATATTGGTGATTTCGAGGCATTGCCAACGTGGTATTGAGATAGAACCAGATCTATTTGAAAGCTTATCAAACAAGCTTTCCATCAAGTGCTCATTGACCTCGATCGCACTCCGGATGGATGAGTTATGGCCTTCCCAATGAGGCACTGTCGGACTACCGATGAACGAAAAGTTCAACTTTGATGAACTTCCATTATGAAACACATTTGAACCTACAATCAAATAGTGACATATACATGTGGAACCAAGTGAATTATAACCAAAGCCACTATGCAAATGTAGGAATGAGCGCACCTTATAATCATTGTTCATATCCGAAGGTGCCATGTCCTCATCATCCTCCCCTTCTTGACAACAAACCGTCCTCGGTTTGAGCTTAGCTGGTGGACAAGTTGTCGATAGTAGCCAACATTGCTCCCCTTCTTGAAATTTAACATGTTTTTTATAACAAAACTAGGGGAACTTGACATGACAAGATTATAGCAATTTCAATCCTTTGGTTGATCATACTTTTGCACAATATAAGGAGATTTCATATTTGAACAAATATAGACACGATGCACCATATACTCTCCTTTACAATTATATTTTCCAATAAAATGATATGTATGTCTAGAGAACCATGGCAAATCAGCATAGGCATAAAGTTTCTCCTCTAAAGAACTAAGATTACACGGAACATCAAATTCAATGTAACCCAAAGTATTTAAAGAAGACAATAATTTTAGCTCATCAACTTCACTAGCATTATGAATAACAAGTCTATTTTCAGCACAAGTGCTCATTTTTAGCACACGTATAGCGTGATCATTCTTCAATGATTGCATGGGTATAACATAAATATCATCATGCAAGTCATCTTCGTCACAAGAAACATCAAGCAAATCATCTTGTGACAAAGGTAAATCAAGCGAATGCTCCATTAAAATTTGCTCTATCATAGCATGATTGGTGGAAAATTTCAGCACATCAAGAGAACTCTCACCTTCTGTGAGTTTAGCATCATGGGCATTACCTTTGCTCTCATGTTCCGTAGGGGTAATAGTTGATGGTTCTAAATTTTCACATGAGGCTGTGAGCTTCTCATTTTCTGTCACATCATCCTTGCTCTTTTCTACATTGTCCTGCAAAAGGTTAGGCATAGCAGGAGAAATAACAACCGACTCTTCCTCTAAATGGTGCACCTCATCATATGAAGTCAAAACAGGAGGTGGATTAACAAAGGTTTCTCGCATAAGAAGTTTCATATCATTCCAAGTTTGAGGCTTATCAGAAGGATCTAAAGACTCCCACCAAGATAAAGCAGAATGTCGCAAAACACTAGCTGCATTTTTTACCTTCCTCCTTGGACACATAAAGCGAGTAGCAAATATGTTATCGATGGCAATTTTCCATTCCATGTACTCATCAGCATCTATACCATCATAAGTCGGTGGATACGAACAACCTGTCATTGTTAGAAGACAGCAAAAGACAATACAAAAATATTATCCCTATTAAATGATTACGTGGTTGTAGTGGTGTCACTTTTGATAGCAAGTGGAAGCGTCTTACCAAGCTCTTACAAAGTTCTTACCAATGCAAGCAGTGGGCGGTACAACCGGCGGTTGGTTTGTGATACCTATGAGGTAGTGGTACCGAGATTGCAAAGCCCTTTTTCTATATTGATCTGAAGAATTTGTGGAGCTTGGAAGGCAAACAAAGAGTAATATGTATATCTGGCACACAAGTCAGTAACAGACAGCAATATTGAATAAATGTCCAGAGCACTTGTCTTAGTTGCTGGCCTATACGTGTTCCTATCACAAGTTGTGATAAACAAGAGAGGAAACAAGGATGAAAGGAAACAAGTATTAAAGGTAGCAACGGATATGAACAAGGCAAAAGGTACCACAAACAATAGAGCTATTGAGTGTTCCTTATGTGCTCCTTTTCGATATCTTCTATTCTCTTTTACTATTTTTTTCTTTTTTTTGTCCAATCTTTTTTTCTTGCTTTTGCTCTTTTGATATTTTTTTCTCAGCAAGGAGCACACAAGAATAAACATCAAAAAAATTGAGCTCAATTGAATAAAAGATGTGGCCTATAGAAAATTAGGACTGTGCTCTAAAAAGCATACCAAAACTTCTGGGCCCAGAAACTCAATTTTCCTAATTGAATTTCGCAAATCTAATTTTTGCGAACCCAGCTATGCTGGGATGAAATAGATCTAAAATTTTCTGGCGTTCTCCGCAGATATAAAATTTTCCCCGCTTCGAGTTCGGATGCAAAAGTTATGACTGTTTTAAGGAAGCTGCTCGAATAAGGGTTTTAGTGGACACAAGATGCAAACCGATGGTGATACGGAATAGCGGCGGGTGGAGGGATCAACACAAACTAGAAAAGAACACAATCTAAACCAGCAACAAGACTTTGACCTAGGACATAAACTCAACAACGGAATCTGAAACTGAAATATGCAAAGGCTATGGCGCGGAAGGTTCTAGGATAGGAAATAAAAGTATGGCACTGGACTATAGGACGAATGCGAAACACTCAACCTAGGGAATAAAAGTGAACCTGATGGTATACCTTAGCTCTGATTACCATTTAATGGAGACAGGGATCTCGATCTTCCATCAGGTTCAAGATAAACAATGATTTGTTCGGAGAGCGACACACCGATCCGGCTTCAGATCACAAAGACTCAAACCCTGCAACCTTAGCACCACGTCTCCTCTGGTTATCAACCGTGTCACAATCCGGTTGACCTCGCCAAGAAGGCTAATCCCTGCTGCGAATCGAAGAACACAAGCAAGAACAAGATAAAAAGTAACTCAATTAAAGTGACAATTGCAGATGAATGATTAAGCACTCGAAGTTGGGGTCTTGCAAACCGATAACGGCGACTGTTCAATGACAGATTGATCTAAAATAAAACCCAAACCCTAAAGTAGGTGGTGGCTACTAATTATATAGCCTAAGGGACGTCCAAGGATCCCTCTTCACGTCCTAAAGGTGTCCCAACACGTTACAAGGCCCAACGGCCCAAAAGAAGGTGTCGCAGCACCCTGATAGATTCTGGACGCTGACTTGTTTCGACGATTCCCATTGATTACGAAGAGCTTTTGATGTGAAACCACTTGGATTGGCTTCCTTATCAAATTATATTTCCATCCATATGTGGATCATCGAAAACGGAGTTCGGATGCGTCCTGGGCGTCCATTTTATTGTAGACTGGTCCTGATGGCCAAGGCAGACTCGAACTCGGATTGGACTGGGCCTCTGGCTTGGCTTGGACGTCCTTGCTGGCCTCCTAAGGTGGTGGCCAAGGAGGAGGACGTCCAAGGCCATCTCTTAGGTGTTCTCCATCTTCTTGGGGCATGCTCCAACTTGGGCCTGGGTCCCAAGGATGTCTAACAAGCCCATGACGACAGTGTAGCTCCCGCCAGAAATAGCGACAGAATATATTGGTAATTTTGAGGCATTGCCGACGTGATATTGAGATGGAACCAGATCTATTTGAAAGCTTATCAAACAATATTTCCATCAAGTGCTCATTGACCTCGATCGCACTCCGGATGGATGAGTTATGGCCTTCCCAATAAGGCACTATCGGGCTACCGACGAACCGAAAGTTCAACTTTGATGAACTTCCATTATGAAACACATTTGAACCTACAATCAAATAGTGACATGTACATGTGGAACCAAGTGAATTATAACCAAAGCCACTATGCAAATGTAGAAACGAGCGCACCTTATAATCATTGTTTATATCCGAAGGTGCCATGTCCTCATCGTCTTGGCGGGAGCTACACTGTCGTCATGGGCTTGTTAGACATCCTTGGGACCCAGGCCCAAGTTGGAGCATGCCCCAAGAAGATGGAGAATGCCTAAGAGATGGCCTTGGACGTCCTCCTCCTTGGCCACCACCTTAGGAGGCCAGCAAGGACGTCCAAGCCAAGCCAGAGGCCCAGTCCAATCCGAGTTTGAGTCTGCCTCGGCCATCAGGACCAGTCTACAATAAAATGGATGCCCAGGACGCATCTGAACTCCGTTTTCGATGATCCACATATGGATGGAAAGATAATTTGATAAGGAAGCCAATCCAAGTGGTTTCACATTAAAAGCTCTTCGGAATCAACGGGAATCATCGAAACAAGTCAGCGTCCAGAATCTGTCAGGGTGCTGCGACACCTTCTTTTGGGCCGTTGGGCCTTGTAACGTGTTGGGACACCTTTAGGACATGAAGAGGGATCCTTGGACGTCCCTTAGGCTATATAATCAGTAGCCACCACCTACTTTAGGGTTTGGGTTTTGTTTTAGATCAATCTGTCATTGAATAGTCGCCGTTATCGGTTTGCAAGACCCCAACTTCGAGTGCTTAATCATTCATCTGCAATTGTCACTTTAATTGAGTTGCTTTTTATCTTGTTCTTGCTTGTGTTCTTTGATTCGCAGCAGGGATTAGCCTTCTTGGCGAGGTCAACCGGATTGTGACATGGTTGATAAACAGAGGAGACGTGGTGCTAAGGTTGTAGGGTTTGGGTCTTTGTGATCTGAAGCGGGATCGGTGTGTCACTCTCCGAACAAATCGTTGTTTATCTTGAACCTGACGGAAGATCGGGACCCCCGTCTACATCATCACTCCAGCTCCTGACGTTGCCTCATTTCTTATTCCAGCCGGGCCTGCAATATTTCACTCTAATGTTTCAGTAATGCAAAGCTAATTAAGGTGTGTAAAGATCAGTGTATGACGAGTAAAACATGAATAACCTCGAGTGCATCGACCCGGTGCTGTGTGGTGGTCGGCCGTGTGTGAATGGCCGGGCTCTCGCTCATGCTCTGTGCTCGGATCTGGGAGAGAGAGGTAGTAGAGGCTGTGTCGATGACACCGTCGCCAAGCCAGAACCACCCATGCTTCTTGCCTTGCCCCGCCCTCATGACGGCCTCTCCATCGAAGTCCTGGGTGCTCGGATCATGGTCTGACCCATGGAGCGACCTCGCCACCTTAGTGTACTCACTGATGCGGGAGTAGACTCTTGGGTTCGTGTATGCCTCGGGCGGGTCCTCTAGGTTGAAGGAGACGTCGGACGTTGCCTTGCCCTTGTGGGCCATACACCATGCCTGGAAGTCCAAACAAGCCTGGCCACTATGTGACGCTGACTGCGAGAAAGACAACACGATGATTAGAAATCAGGCAGAACTGAGCATCACAATAGATAAATGAATTCGCGTACCCGTGCTTGTTTGTATCCGGCGAGGCTGCGGCTGCCTTGATGGTGTGCTGGACCTTGCATCTGCAAACGACGGTCCCGGGCATCGCCCAGCACTCGGGATACGCTTGGCACCACCAGGGAATCATCTACACATCATCAAGTATTTGACATATAAGAAGATCAAATTAAACCAACTTAATCTCAAAACGAATCAATATTGATGTTCTTCATTTACCTCAAGGTACTGCTCCCGGGTTAGCTGCATCTCTCTTGCGTCTTTCTTGGTTTTCCTCTCTCCAAGCTTCGACCTGTAGTAGGTTACGATGGCCTGGATGCGCACCTCGTGATGCATGTCGGTGATGAGTTTTTTACAGGCTTTGGTAGTCACCTGCTCCGCCCTGGCCTCAAATCCCTCCTCGCATCTATAAAAAGTCTGCATACAAAAGTGATGTATCCATTCATTATTTCAAGAAAAGTCCAATGAATGCGACGTATTGAGCAATGTTGTGCGAGGGAGACTTACCCAAAACTCTGCCTTCACCCGCGCCACCTTGTTGGGGTACTCCGCATCGGTGGCGACGGCGTAGTGGTCAAACGAGTAGGCCGGCTCTGTCTTCGATGCGTACGTGACAATGTCGGGGAAGTGTTGCCTGCACAGAAGACCCAGGATGCCGTTGACTAGCCGTGCGCTACCACCCGACACAACCACCCAGTTCCTGCACAAGTGATTAAGAAAAATTATTAGTTTTTTTCATCATATCATATGAAGTAGTGGTGATAACATATAAAGTTACTTACTTTTGCCCTTCGGGGTGAATCACTAGGCGTTCGTGAGGAAGCAGAACCTGTGGGAGGCTCGCGGGACCTCGCAAGTAGACACTCAAAGAGGAGTCGGAGGAAGCGGAACCTGTGGCTACCGCCTCCAACTCGTCGTCCTCGTGCGGCCCCTCCTCCTCGTCCATCTGCCGAACCAGCTCATCGTCCGACTCGTCCATGGGCGCCACCTCCTCCTCTGGCTCCTCACACGGCGTGGGAGGAGACGGCCCCCCTCAAGGCTACATAAACAAAATGAAACACATGAAAAACTACATGACAAAAGACAAAAATTAAGATTCAAAAACAAATGGAATATGTACCGCTCCATTGACTTTTAGCAAGGCCACAAGGACTTTATAGTAGCGCATCTCATTTGCAGACACATTGAACCGATGAGAAGATTAAAATTGATGAAGATGACTATGATCTGCACACAAAAAAACGTAAGGGAAAATGAAAAGACAGCTATACAACACGATGTAACTGAAATACTAACATTCAAACTCTATTGCAGTTCAGTGAAACTCTAATGCAGGTTACTAGACTGAAGACGATCCTAGATTCTACAAAACTGAACCTAAACAAACCTAGATTCTACAAAACTGAAACTGAACTAAACCTTACTGAATATATAATTAAGATGACATAATGATGTCGACTGAACTAGAACTAAAAAACACTAGAGTTAACTAAACTGACTAATAAGTATACTGAACCTGAAAATAAGGTCTATATACTCTGAAACCTGAACTCAAACTGAAATAAAACGAGTAAAATAAACTGAACTGATAACTTAACTGAACCTAGATTAAACAAGGTTACATAACCCATCAAAACCTAATAAAAATATAATAAACTTAACTTAACTGAACCTAGATTCACCAAAAAGAACAATGAACTTAAAATGAAAATAAAGTCTATGTACTCTGAAACCTGAACACATACTGAGAACTTAACAAACATAAAACGAGTAACTCAGAAACTTAAAATGAACCTAGATTATACAAAGCTGAACCTGTTACTTAAATGAAAATATATTCTACTGGAGTTCTGAAACCTGACTATACCAACAACAGCTTAGAAACGTTCCTGAAATAGGAGTGCCATATAAGTAAACACTTACTAAACTAAACCTGAAATCAAACAGAACAATAACTGAAAAGAGATTATACTAAACCAATAATAGAAACAATTCACCTTCAACTGCATGATTGATTTATTGGTCTTCACGATGTTCACTATTCTTTTGGTTATACAGTTGGTCAGCTAATTTTCCCAAGTCCAAGCAACCTTTGGATTTTGTTTCCTTTAAAATACAGCAGTCAGGTGAAACCTGACACCAACCCATACAGTAAAATCCTAAAAATAAAGAAATATAATTTCGACCATGAGCAAAAACTTAATTAAACATATCACAAAAGATCCGGCCTAATTATACAGAACTTACATCTTTGATAGGTTTTGCAATTGGAGCTTGTAACGATGGAACTGCGGGTACATGAAGTTCGCTAATGAAAACGATTAGGCTTCAATTTGAGATTCATGGGCATTGCTGGAACTAAAAAAATAGTAATAGAAATACTAGAAACTAATAATTGAAAATACAAATTTGATATGAAGAACACATGAATACACTACCTTGCTACGATGATACAGATGTATTTCTACTAAACTCCCTCCCAAACAAGAAGACAGGCGTGTCCAGAATAGGAACAGGATTAGCCTTGATTTGTTCGATAAGCTTTTAGTAGCTTCAATTCCATTGTATATTTTCTACCAAAAAAATGAACACAATAACTTCAATTCCATTGTAGCAACACTGTAGCCAGAGCTGGAGGAGCCAAAAAAACGAGCTTCTCCCCTTCAGAACGGCTCTGTGAGAGAGGAAACGAAGAGAGAGAAAACCGGCTCTGATGAATAGTGTCCGCACATGACGTGAACAGTGTCGTAGCATAAGGAGCCGGAGCCGGCAGGAGCTGCACAAAGGAGGCATTAGAAACTCTATTTATTTAGAACTGCTCTAGTACTCCTTTCCTAGTACGTATGAATCTCGGAGCAGCAGAATTATTCAGCTTGTTGGTTTCAGGGCGTATCAGCCAGCCAACAATTGCCCTATTCATTTGGACTAGTTTGGCTTATATGCCATGGCTTAAAAGTACTGTCGGCTGGTTTAGTGTGAGAGAAAAATACTGTTCGTTGGCTGATAAGTCATGGCTTATAAACCAAATATGACCGAGCGAATAGGCTAAGTGTTTTTTCTCACACAACAAATCAGCATCAGTCGGGCTTATCAGTTTAGAAATTGTTGTAGCATGGCTCCTGGCGGGTGGCGAAGGCCCTTGACCGCGGGGTGTCGCCAAGGCGTCTTCGAGCGGGCGGAGACCGGGTGCTGACTAGGAGATTTCTCGACCATGCTCGAGGGGTCATCACGGACTCCGCCGAGGCCAGGCACGCACCCCGCCGACCGCTCAGACGGGCGTCTCCGGAATTACGGCGGAGGCAGCCTTATCTCTAAACTAACCAAACGAACTATTTGCCCAAGTGTGCGCAGGTACTCAGCGCGGGCGCTCGCGGTGGGCGCAAGCGCGCCGGCATGGCTCCTGCTCGGCCGGGCGGAGACCTACAGATGATGTCTCCGCCTGGACCGGCGGGGACTCTCCAAGGCAACTGCGCACCACTAAGGGCGAAGGCTCCGAGGCCAGGGGCCGGGCGGAAACCAGCTGGTGATGTCTCCGCCCGGACCGGCGGGGACTCTTCGAGGCAACAGCGCGCCCCTGAACGCGAAGGCCAGCGGCGCGCGGAGAGCGTCTCCGACCGCC
Source organism: Miscanthus floridulus (assembly GCF_019320115.1). Taxonomy (NCBI): domain Eukaryota; kingdom Viridiplantae; phylum Streptophyta; class Magnoliopsida; order Poales; family Poaceae; genus Miscanthus; species Miscanthus floridulus. The sequence continues at coordinate 6,856 of NW_027098336.1, read as the reverse complement.
CGGTGGAGGCCCGCCAAGGGAGCGGCGCGCCGTGGGGGGCGAAGGCCGGCGCCGGGGAGCCAGGCCTTTGGGCCGAAGACCAGCTACAGTGGGCCGACCGCTCGTGGAGGCCCATTGCTTAGAAACGGTGTGGCGGGACTGCCCCGCGAATAAAAGGCTAGCAGCAGAATATTCCAGGAATGTACTGTAGTAGTTGAGGGGCATTGTAATAAATTCTATTATGTGGTAGTTGAGTCCTATAAATAGGGGACACTTGTAACCATAGAGGGTTGGTTGGTGGATGAATTAATGAAACCTTAGTTTCTCGTGCATTCCCTTACTTTCCACTATTCCCCCCTGTCGCTCATATTCTGAGCCTCCGCCCGAGGCCGACCGTCCGACGGGCGGAGGCCTTGGTCTCCGCCACGCAGGTTGAAACCCCTAGTTTCAACATTGACGCCCACCGTGAGGCCTCTCTAGAAACCACCAGTGAACAGACTCATTAACAAAATTAATTTATTAGATTTTAGGTTCTGGCCCATCCCAGCCCAGTCCTGAGCATCGAGATGGACCCACCGCTGCCCAGTTATCGGAGTGTAGGTACGCGTGGTGGCGTGAGGAACGGCCGTTTGTTTACTCCACACCAGAAGAAAACAACAGCAAGCCGGAACTCATTCATGGACGGTGTATGTTTGTGCCACCGTGCATGTTGCAATGGGTTGACACGGTGGGTTGAAATGGGGATAGGCTGGGCTCCAAGATGTCGACGGGGAATTCCCCGTCGGGGAGTGCCTCCCCGTCCCCGTCCCCGTGGGGAAGAAAATTCTCTATCCCCATCTCCGTCAAGTGCCACAGGGGAGACTTTCTCCCCATCCCCATCCCCATCCCCACGGAGAATTAGTCTCCGTGGGGATCCCCATGGGCCACAGGTATTTCATCGTCATCTACAAAGTTTGTACTTCAAACTTTATTTAAGTAGCACATATATGTTCTATAGCATTTTCGCTTAATAAAAATTGGTTTAAAACCCTAAGTGATATAACGGGACTATGAAATGTAACTTTCGTTTTACGTTTCCGTTGATCGTTTCGACAGGAGCTAAGGTTGCAACATTGCTTATATATCACGGGTATTGGGTATTACTATTATATGGGCCTTTGGAATCGGGTCCCCGCGGGGAGCGGGGACGGGGGCCTGCATACCATCCCTGCCCCCGTGATCTCCGATGGGGATAACTTCAGCCCCGTTTAATCCCCTGTGAGGGTAGAATTCATACCATCCTCGTCCCCTAATAGGTGAATTCCCCGCGGGGATTCGGGGAATGGGGCCCCGTTGACATCTATAGGCTGGGCTGGGCTGCACGAGTGTGGGGCCGTACGTGAACTGGGCTGACAATTAAATATAATATTTTTTATTGTTTTGAATTAATTCGCTGCTTTAGGATTGGTGGTGATTTTAGAAAGGGAGTACCAGAGTATATTTCCCTTATTTCTTTATGTTATGTATACAACTTAGCTTAACAAAAATAATACATTAGAAAACTGTGGAGGTTCACTACTGCAGAACACGTATGCCGGAGCCAACGAGACTTGGCTTCACTGCCAGGTAGATAGCTTAGGATCATGTTGACCGGCAGTGAAGCCCCTTATCACTGTCGGATTGAACGACGACCTCATAGTGATATATCACTGTTGAGCCACAAACTTGCAGTTTATATTGTATACAAGTTTTTTGCGCTGTGAATTATGTATGCTTTCTATACATGGTTTCACAGTTAAATTTCAGGGTAACATTCTGTGATGCGCGTCTTTCCGTGTGCACCGGCCTTAGGTGAGGTGGAAACATAACGAAGTTTCAACTGAAGTTAATGCTATCCTTACTACTTGAGAAGAATTTTCTTTTAAAGAAAATTACCTGAGTTTGAAAACACCATTGCAGCAACGCAGTGCAAAACTCATTTGTCATTGGTTGCAGAAATAAATGTTTGGACACAGCAGAATGCAATGGCAGCAAAAACGTGCAGTGCACACGTGAGATAGTGTAATGGTCCTCAATGCCAGCTGCATGTACGGTTGCATGACCCATAAATCAACATGACCTTAAAAGAGAACAAGAGCTCGTCCATTTGGCAAGCAACAGCAACAGATGACACAGAGAGGCCCCAAGCGTGAATGAGAACTTGAGAAGTCAGGTGACTACGGTCTCGGGAGGAAGGGAGGATGTTGTTTGTGCTAGACAGTGTGCTAGAGCATTAAAGGTGATGCGCTGAGTGTATCATGGGATTGGAAGGCACCAGAATTCCGGGATATACGGCTTTGCATCCAGGTGGCTGCCCATTCAGAATTCGCTGTTTTGCACCATACGACCCCGGACGAGGTGTCGTCTTCGTTATGATCAAAATGATCGTGTCCCGTATCTTGGTCTTGCACCCATCCACGAAAATGAACTGTGCCACTAAAGCCGTAGCTCAGGCATAAGAAAGCCACAATCAACAAAATTATCAAGAGCATCTCCAACGTAACTAGCTTCTGGCCTCTAGTAATAATATGGTGGTTTTGAAGATACATCTTCATTAGAGTGTCGTCTTTTTTCAGGAACAGCTAAAGCCAAGCCAAAGTACAAGGAACTTAGCTTGCATGAGCGTAAATGGGAATATCTAAAGTGGCATGATTTAAGTGCTTACGTAGAACATATAGATGCTACCTCATCCTTCAAGTTCAAGGCGAATAAACGATCGATTACTTGGAGCTGTTTGATTTTCCAGACGAGGTTTCCGCCAAAGCCAATTATATATGCCTTTCTGAGTTGACAACATTGCATCACTTTCATTAGGAACTACAAAAATATGCAGAAAATGAAGCAATCATTTGTTTTTGTTCTAAACTCTAAAGAGTCACCTTATAAAAAAAAGGAAATTAGTTTCAGAGAATGCATTAATTCAACATGCAATTCTGATAACGATCCATGTGAACCCTCAAATTAGTTTCTTTTGATAATGAATCTAGGAATGCCTTGTCAGTCCATATAAGATCTTAGTTATCGGTTGTTAAAGTTAAAAAATCTTTACTTAGGGGAAACCTCAATTAACTTATATTTGTGATTGGAAGGTAGGTAGTTTGTTATGAATCTAAATAACAATCTGCGTGACGTATGTAGGTTCCACTTTAACATTGAAGTAAGATAAACACTAGAACAACCTTGTTCAGAGTGCCAAGCAGGAGAGAAACTGCTGCTTCAAGGTGTGTTTGTGACTTCTGCTATCTAGTTTCCTTAGTACGAAAGTGTAAAGCATCAGGATGGGTCCAAAACTCCAAACTATGCACATCTTGCAGCTCCCCAAGCCATTCACCACATTTTTTTTTTTGCAGAGCATAACCTGAAGACCATTAAAGTAGAAAAGGAGCCTCAGCCCGAACCGAATGCTCAATCACCAGAAGAAATTAACAATGAAGTTGCAAGGCAGGAGCTCATAAATGCCGATGCTGCTGCCGACCATGGAGATGCAGGGGATGACGGTGGAGATGCAATGCTGAAAATGGAGGTGGCGATGATTGGTTTCTAGATTCCAGGGGTGGTGTGACCTACTAGCCTGGGTCTGGGTGTAGCAGTTGTGTAGTGGACTGGTATACAGAGAGGAGTTAGCTTTATTATATTGGTGGACAGGGAGGTTGCCGGAGGTTCAGAATACAAATTGGAACAACAATTCTTTTCTCGTATCCATTTGGGAGGAATTTATGGTCTGAATCCCCAAGTTTTTAGTGTATAAAAGTTCTTTGCACAATGATTATATTATGTATGTTTTCCACAGAGTTCATAGTTAAATTTCAAGGTAACATCCTGTGATATGGATCTTTTCTGTGCACTGGCTTTAGGTGAGGTGGAGACATAGCAAAGATTCACCTGACGCAAATGGTATCCTCACTAATTGAGAAGGATTTTTTTTATAACTACCTGAGTTCCAAAACACGTCGCAGCAACGCAGTGCAAAAACCATTTGTCATTATTGGTTACAGAAATATAAGTTTGGACGCAGCATAATGGCAGCAAAAACGTGCATTGCACGTGAGATCGTTTAATGGTCCTCAGTGCCAGCTTCATGTACAATTGCATGACCCATAAATCAACATGGCCTTAAAAGAGAACAAGAGCGCGTCCATTTGGCAAGCAAAAGATGACACAGAGAGCCGCCCAAACGTGGATGAGAACTTGAGAAGTCAGGTGACTACGGTCTAGAGAGCGAGAGATGATGCAATTTGTGCTAGACTAGACTGCTAGAGGAGTAGAGGTGATAGCATTGAGTGTGTCATGGGATTGGGAGGCACCGGAATTCTAGGATACATGGCTGGCGTGGAAGGAGCTGCCCATCCTAATCTGGAGTCCTGTTTCAGGGGGGTCATCAAGGTCCCCGCACTGCAGACTTCGCTGTGCCATCTTACGACCCAGGACGAGGTGTTGCATTCCTTTAGATCAAAATGATCCTGTCTCGTATCCTGGTCTTGTACCTGTCCTGTCCACGAAGGTAAACTATGCGCTTAGGGCCACAGACACAAAGTGTGTTGGGACTCCAAACATCCATGATGGTGTAAAGCACCGTGAGCATCTCCAAACTGGGTTCTCGCTGACGTTGTTCATGTGCCACCGCGCATGTTGCAATGAGTTGACAGGGTGGGTCGAAATGGGGCTAGGCTGGGCTGCACGTGGGGGTTGTGACCTGGGCTGACAATTAAATATAATAATTGTTTTGAATTAATTGGCTGCTTAAGGATCAGTGCTGATTTTAGAAAGGGAGTATTGGAGTATTTCCCTACTTTCTTTTTGTTATGTATACAACTTAACTTAACAAAAACAATTTATTAAAAAACTATAGAGGTTCACTATTGCAGAACACACAATCCATGTTGGCCAATCACTGTTGGGTACACTGGAGCCAATGAGGACTTGGCTTCACTGCCAGGTAGATAGCTCAGGATCATGTTGACCCGGTAGTGAAGGCCCTCATCATTGCCGGATTGAACCATGGCCTGGTAGTGATATATCACTGCCGAGCCACGAACCGGTAGTGATAGGGGCAATATCACTACCAGGTTAGGCCACAAACCAGCTGTGATTTGCCACTATCAGGTCGTGGCATGACTCCGACAGTGGAAACAAAATATTATTGTCAGGTTTCGGATAACCCAACAATGTCCTACGTTCCACCTACCATAGTCAGATTCACTTACCCCCAGAGCTTTTGGTTATAATAAGGTCCCCATATGTGCTCTTGTAGTCCAACATACGGATTAGAGGATCCCATTATCAAAAATAGCTTCAAAGTTCTTGTAGGCTGCCAGTCATGTCTAGAAATAACTTTATTCTAAGTCTTCCTTCGAGCTTTTCTGAAGACCCTCCACATACACATTTCCTTTAGTAGTGAAGATGGCGCACTACCAATACTATAAAAAAGTTTGTGAAGATGGAGCCATGCCAGATCCAAGGCATGCTAGGAGCAATGCTAGCGTGATCAGAATGGTTGTTGGATAGCGTGGTAGACGCAATAGTGATCACTGCTTGCAACATAGTGACCCTACACCTCTCCTAGGCTCTAGCAACTTTGAGACCTAACTTAGCACTGAGGGTAATAGAAGAAGGTTACGTGAGTGTGGTTAAGTGAGCCGTTTGTGGGCTCTTGAGGGTAGGAGGATGCCGTTTGTGCGTGACCCGTGATGTGATAAGTAAGTGTAATCATGGGATTAGAAGGAACTGGAATTCTGGAATATACTGTTATGTGAGTAGTGGCTGCCCATCTGGAGTCCTGTTTCACGGTAAGATTAGAGGACACAGTGCTGTAGAATTCGCTGATGCTTAATGCAACCATGCACAGGTACAACCACACAGCCCTCCACAAAGGTAAACGGTGATACTACGGAGGCTGTCGTGGTTGCTCATGGAGAGGTGATTGCACAAGAGCGGTTACACTTGTTCTTCTCGTGGTTCTCAGTTGCATCGTTGGCGCATGGTGTTCCAATGACAACCAAATTGAATCTGTCCCACGCTCTATATATTGTTCTCTGAGATAATGCAGAATTAGTTTTCTTTTTTCCTTTTGCAGTAGTAGTAGACATGGAAGCTTCTGTAGCAGAATACCAATATACCATATTTAATTATCTCACTTTACCAAATGTTACAAGGTTCAGTGCCAAATTCATAGGTAGTTCCACACAATAGTCAACAGGTGCTTCACCAAATTTCATTGCTGAGGTGCACAAGGACATGTAATTCGTCAGTGCTAGTTTTCCAACAAATGATCTGGCTGATAGCCTTATGAGGGCATTAGGAATATGTGTATGCTTAGCAAAAGTGCAGGTCATGTTACTTGATTGTTGCCAAACCTAACGCTTACATATTTATATTATATATACCAATTAATGAGAATAATTTGTGAGAAAACTGTGGAGCTCGCTTCTACCTGTACGTGCTTATGGATGTACCTATGTTATGAATATTTATCATTGTCACAGTTAAATTCATAGCAGTGCCAAATAATGTGCCGATGTCTTTGTCATGCACCGGCATTATGTGAAGTACAAACATGGCGAAGTTTCCAATTCAACCAAATTGTATGGTCACTAATTGAGAAGGTTATGGTTCAAAACCATGTGTTTGCTACTGGTTAGAGAAATAAAGTTTTGAGGCAGCTCAAAACACATGTTCTTTCACAGATGGGAACATAATGTTGCACTATTTCACGGACCAATAACTCTTCTTTATTATCTTTAAGGCACTTTAAAAAGGAGCAGAGGGTGTGTCCTTCAGCCAGTCAACCAGACAATAAAATACACACGCATAGACCAAGAACACCAATGAGATGTGAAAACAAACTGGGCGTGCTCGATGC
>NW_027098335.1:0-80000 GCF_019320115.1 Miscanthus floridulus | reverse complement strand
TCCAGAGGGAGGATGCCCTTTGTGCACAAGGCGAGTAGGGTACTTGTATGGTTGGATTGGGAAGCACTGGGACCCCTTGCTACACTGATAGAATAAAGACCTTGAGATCTACAACTCCAAACTGTGGAGCCTTGTCAAGGTCAGTTCGCACATATACATGTCATATGTATGTGTCCCTAGATCCGGCCAGTATCCAACGTATCACATGTGAGGCCAGCCATTGGAGAAGGAGTAGAGGGAGGGAACCCTGGGCAGACGATCTGTAGCCCATGCGGTTTTTTTTCGCTCTGAAATAATTACATAAGGTTCCTGCTTTGCAGGAGTAATATTTGTGGAAGCTTTAGTAGCAGAATAGCAAACTAGCATGGCTTCTATCACTTCACGAAACATCACAAGGTTTGTGCAAAATTCATAGGTACATCAACACAATAGGTGCTTCGCCAACCATCCTGATTAAGGAGCATAAATAGCTGTTATTTGTTGGTGTATCCAATAACTATGAAACAAATGATCTGGCTCACAAAAAAGATTCCAAATTCCAAAAAAAATCCAATAGCTACGTGACAAACCAGCTGCCATGAAGATATGAATCAAAGGCATTAGGGACAGATGCTTCGCAAAAGCGGACGTCATTATATACGCCACTACTGGATCCAGGTTCTTTGCCGAGTGCCTGCAAAGGCCAAATTGTACTCGGCAAAGCCTTTTCCGAGTACGGCACTCGGCAAAGAACACATGGCAAAAAAATTGATCGGCAAAGCCCTCTTTGCCGAGTGTCTTTTATCGGGCACTCGGCAAAGGCTTTGCCGAGAGCCCCGGGGGCACTCGGCAAAGAAAAACGACCGTCACGGCGCCGGCCCTGTTGACGGTGGCTTTGCCGAGTGTCAACCCTACAGGCACTCGGCAAAGATTTTTTATTTTTTTTTAAATTTCTTTGCCGAGTGACCACTGGCCGGCGCTCGGCAAAGTTTGAATTTTTTTTAAAATTCTTTGCCGAGTGCCCTCTTGCCGGCACTCGGCAAAGTTTGAATTTTTTTAAAAAAATTCTTTGCCGAGTGCCTTCTGGCCGACACTCGGCAAAGTTTGAATTTTTTTTTAAAAAAATTCTTTGCCGAGTGCCCTTTTACCTTGCCGAGTGCCAGACAGAGGGCACTCGGCAAAGAATTTTTTTTAAAAAAAAATTCAAACTTTGCCGAGTGCTAGACAGAGGGCACTCGGCAAAGAATTTTTTTTAAATTCTTTGCCGAGTGCCATGGTCATGGCACTCGGCAAAGCTGGAAAAATGGTTTTCCGAGCGCCCATTTTCCAGCTTTGCCGAGTGCTGTGACCATGGCACTCGGCAACGGGGTCCTTTGCCGAGTGCAACACTCGGCAAAGTGACCCAAAATGACAATTTTTAATTTTTTTTACATTCCATCATGACAAATAAATTCATACAATCATATATCTCATCCATCACATATATATCTCATTCATCACATATATATCTCATCCATCACATATATATCTCATCCATCCACACATCCATCCGCACATATCACATCCATCACAATATATATCACATATATAATAATAAGTGCTCAAGTTCATCCAAATAAATACACAAGTCCATCAAAGTCCACAAGTGCATCACAAGTATATCACAAGTCCATCATCAAGTGAACAACAAATGAAAAAAATACAACGTGCACTCATCTCGGGCACTGCGACTATGGTGAAGGCCCAGTTCCATCATTCTGAGGTGCATGAGGTGGATTATTCGAACCACCGTCAGATGGAGACTGCACAAAGGAGAAAAGATTGCATGTGAGACAAGATTATTTGGATAGCTAATCTAGGAAGGTAGAGGCCATACAAGCACAGCACAAGCAAAAGTAAAAAAACTTTCATACTCACAGGAGTAGCTGGAGCTGCATGACGCGGAGGCAGAGGTGGAACCAACAGCCCAACTGACAGAGAGAAGCCCACACGTTGCCCAAGCCCTTGTAGGAACTCTGTAATGTCCGTCAGCCTCTGCGCCTGGGCCTGCCACTCGGCCCGCTCGACCTCCAGCTGGGCCGCCATCCTCTGGTGCCTAGCCTCCATAATGTAGACGGGGTCCCGATCTTCCGTCAGGTTCAAGATAAACAACGATTTGTTCGAAGAGCGACACACCGATCCGGCTTCAGATCACAAAGACCCAAACCCTGCAACCTTAGCACCACGTCTCCTCTGGTTATCAACCGTGTCACAATCCGATTGACCTCGCCAAGAAGGCTAATCCTTGCTGAGAATCGAAGAACACAAGCAAGAACAAGATAAAAAGCAACTCAATTAAAGTGATAATTGCAGATGAATGATTAAGCACTCGAAGTTGGGGTCTTACAAACCGATAACGGCAACTGTTCAATGATAGATTGATCTAAAACAAAACCCAAACCCTAAAGTAGGTGGTGGCTACTGATTATATAGCCTAAGGGACGTCCAATGATCCCTCTTCACGTCCTAAAGGTGTCCCAACACGTTACAAGGCCCAACGGCCCAAAAGAAGGTGTCGCAGCACCCTGACAAATTCTGGACGCTGACTTGTTTCGACGATTCCCATTGATTCCGAAGAGCTTTTGATGTGAAACCACTTGGATTGGCTTCCTTATCAAATTATCTTTCCATTCATATGTGGATCATTGAAAACGGAGTTTGGATGCGTCCTGGGCGTCCATTTTATTGTAGACTGGTCCTGATGGCCGAGGCAGACTCGAACTCGGATTGGACTGGGCCTCTGGCTTGGCTTGGACGTCCTTGCTGGCCTCCTAAGGTGGTGGCCAAGGAGGAGGACGTCCAAGGCCATCTCTTAGGTGTTCTCCATCTTCATGGGGCATGCTCCAACTTGGGCCTGGGTCCCAAGGATGTCTAACAAGCCCATGACGACAGTGTAGCTCCCGCCAGAAATAGCGACAGAATATATTGGTGATTTCGAGGCATTGCCAACGTGGTATTGAGATAGAACCAGATCTATTTGAAAGCTTATCAAACAAGCTTTCCATCAAGTGCTCATTGACCTCGATCGCACTCCGGATGGATGAGTTATGGCCTTCCCAATGAGGCACTGTCGGACTACCGATGAACGAAAAGTTCAACTTTGATGAACTTCCATTATGAAACACATTTGAACCTACAATCAAATAGTGACATATACATGTGGAACCAAGTGAATTATAACCAAAGCCACTATGCAAATGTAGGAATGAGCGCACCTTATAATCATTGTTCATATCCGAAGGTGCCATGTCCTCATCATCCTCCCCTTCTTGACAACAAACCGTCCTCGGTTTGAGCTTAGCTGGTGGACAAGTTGTCGATAGTAGCCAACATTGCTCCCCTTCTTGAAATTTAACATGTTTTTTATAACAAAACTAGGGGAACTTGACATGACAAGATTATAGCAATTTCAATCCTTTGGTTGATCATACTTTTGCACAATATAAGGAGATTTCATATTTGAACAAATATAGACACGATGCACCATATACTCTCCTTTACAATTATATTTTCCAATAAAATGATATGTATGTCTAGAGAACCATGGCAAATCAGCATAGGCATAAAGTTTCTCCTCTAAAGAACTAAGATTACACGGAACATCAAATTCAATGTAACCCAAAGTATTTAAAGAAGACAATAATTTTAGCTCATCAACTTCACTAGCATTATGAATAACAAGTCTATTTTCAGCACAAGTGCTCATTTTTAGCACACGTATAGCGTGATCATTCTTCAATGATTGCATGGGTATAACATAAATATCATCATGCAAGTCATCTTCGTCACAAGAAACATCAAGCAAATCATCTTGTGACAAAGGTAAATCAAGCGAATGCTCCATTAAAATTTGCTCTATCATAGCATGATTGGTGGAAAATTTCAGCACATCAAGAGAACTCTCACCTTCTGTGAGTTTAGCATCATGGGCATTACCTTTGCTCTCATGTTCCGTAGGGGTAATAGTTGATGGTTCTAAATTTTCACATGAGGCTGTGAGCTTCTCATTTTCTGTCACATCATCCTTGCTCTTTTCTACATTGTCCTGCAAAAGGTTAGGCATAGCAGGAGAAATAACAACCGACTCTTCCTCTAAATGGTGCACCTCATCATATGAAGTCAAAACAGGAGGTGGATTAACAAAGGTTTCTCGCATAAGAAGTTTCATATCATTCCAAGTTTGAGGCTTATCAGAAGGATCTAAAGACTCCCACCAAGATAAAGCAGAATGTCGCAAAACACTAGCTGCATTTTTTACCTTCCTCCTTGGACACATAAAGCGAGTAGCAAATATGTTATCGATGGCAATTTTCCATTCCATGTACTCATCAGCATCTATACCATCATAAGTCGGTGGATACGAACAACCTGTCATTGTTAGAAGACAGCAAAAGACAATACAAAAATATTATCCCTATTAAATGATTACGTGGTTGTAGTGGTGTCACTTTTGATAGCAAGTGGAAGCGTCTTACCAAGCTCTTACAAAGTTCTTACCAATGCAAGCAGTGGGCGGTACAACCGGCGGTTGGTTTGTGATACCTATGAGGTAGTGGTACCGAGATTGCAAAGCCCTTTTTCTATATTGATCTGAAGAATTTGTGGAGCTTGGAAGGCAAACAAAGAGTAATATGTATATCTGGCACACAAGTCAGTAACAGACAGCAATATTGAATAAATGTCCAGAGCACTTGTCTTAGTTGCTGGCCTATACGTGTTCCTATCACAAGTTGTGATAAACAAGAGAGGAAACAAGGATGAAAGGAAACAAGTATTAAAGGTAGCAACGGATATGAACAAGGCAAAAGGTACCACAAACAATAGAGCTATTGAGTGTTCCTTATGTGCTCCTTTTCGATATCTTCTATTCTCTTTTACTATTTTTTTCTTTTTTTTGTCCAATCTTTTTTTCTTGCTTTTGCTCTTTTGATATTTTTTCTCAGCAAGGAGCACACAAGAATAAACATCAAAAAAATTGAGCTCAATTGAATAAAAGATGTGGCCTATAGAAAATTAGGACTGTGCTCTAAAAAGCATACCAAAACTTCTGGGCCCAGAAACTCAATTTTCCTAATTGAATTTCGCAAATCTAATTTTTGCGAACCCAGCTATGCTGGGATGAAATAGATCTAAATTTTCTGGCGTTCTCCGCAGATATAAAATTTTCCCCGCTTCGAGTTCGGATGCAAAAGTTATGACTGTTTTAAGGAAGCTGCTCGAATAAGGGTTTTAGTGGACACAAGATGCAAACCGATGGTGATACGGAATAGCGGCGGGTGGAGGGATCAACACAAACTAGAAAAGAACACAATCTAAACCAGCAACAAGACTTTGACCTAGGACATAAACTCAACAACGGAATCTGAAACTGAAATATGCAAAGGCTATGGCGCGGAAGGTTCTAGGATAGGAAATAAAAGTATGGCACTGGACTATAGGACGAATGCGAAACACTCAACCTAGGGAATAAAAGTGAACCTGATGGTATACCTTAGCTCTGATTACCATTTAATGGAGACAGGGATCTCGATCTTCCATCAGGTTCAAGATAAACAATGATTTGTTCGGAGAGCGACACACCGATCCGGCTTCAGATCACAAAGACTCAAACCCTGCAACCTTAGCACCACGTCTCCTCTGGTTATCAACCGTGTCACAATCCGGTTGACCTCGCCAAGAAGGCTAATCCCTGCTGCGAATCGAAGAACACAAGCAAGAACAAGATAAAAAGTAACTCAATTAAAGTGACAATTGCAGATGAATGATTAAGCACTCGAAGTTGGGGTCTTGCAAACCGATAACGGCGACTGTTCAATGACAGATTGATCTAAAATAAAACCCAAACCCTAAAGTAGGTGGTGGCTACTAATTATATAGCCTAAGGGACGTCCAAGGATCCCTCTTCACGTCCTAAAGGTGTCCCAACACGTTACAAGGCCCAACGGCCCAAAAGAAGGTGTCGCAGCACCCTGATAGATTCTGGACGCTGACTTGTTTCGACGATTCCCATTGATTACGAAGAGCTTTTGATGTGAAACCACTTGGATTGGCTTCCTTATCAAATTATATTTCCATCCATATGTGGATCATCGAAAACGGAGTTCGGATGCGTCCTGGGCGTCCATTTTATTGTAGACTGGTCCTGATGGCCAAGGCAGACTCGAACTCGGATTGGACTGGGCCTCTGGCTTGGCTTGGACGTCCTTGCTGGCCTCCTAAGGTGGTGGCCAAGGAGGAGGACGTCCAAGGCCATCTCTTAGGTGTTCTCCATCTTCTTGGGGCATGCTCCAACTTGGGCCTGGGTCCCAAGGATGTCTAACAAGCCCATGACGACAGTGTAGCTCCCGCCAGAAATAGCGACAGAATATATTGGTAATTTTGAGGCATTGCCGACGTGATATTGAGATGGAACCAGATCTATTTGAAAGCTTATCAAACAATATTTCCATCAAGTGCTCATTGACCTCGATCGCACTCCGGATGGATGAGTTATGGCCTTCCCAATAAGGCACTATCGGGCTACCGACGAACCGAAAGTTCAACTTTGATGAACTTCCATTATGAAACACATTTGAACCTACAATCAAATAGTGACATGTACATGTGGAACCAAGTGAATTATAACCAAAGCCACTATGCAAATGTAGAAACGAGCGCACCTTATAATCATTGTTTATATCCGAAGGTGCCATGTCCTCATCGTCTTGGCGGGAGCTACACTGTCGTCATGGGCTTGTTAGACATCCTTGGGACCCAGGCCCAAGTTGGAGCATGCCCCAAGAAGATGGAGAATGCCTAAGAGATGGCCTTGGACGTCCTCCTCCTTGGCCACCACCTTAGGAGGCCAGCAAGGACGTCCAAGCCAAGCCAGAGGCCCAGTCCAATCCGAGTTTGAGTCTGCCTCGGCCATCAGGACCAGTCTACAATAAAATGGATGCCCAGGACGCATCTGAACTCCGTTTTCGATGATCCACATATGGATGGAAAGATAATTTGATAAGGAAGCCAATCCAAGTGGTTTCACATTAAAAGCTCTTCGGAATCAACGGGAATCATCGAAACAAGTCAGCGTCCAGAATCTGTCAGGGTGCTGCGACACCTTCTTTTGGGCCGTTGGGCCTTGTAACGTGTTGGGACACCTTTAGGACATGAAGAGGGATCCTTGGACGTCCCTTAGGCTATATAATCAGTAGCCACCACCTACTTTAGGGTTTGGGTTTTGTTTTAGATCAATCTGTCATTGAATAGTCGCCGTTATCGGTTTGCAAGACCCCAACTTCGAGTGCTTAATCATTCATCTGCAATTGTCACTTTAATTGAGTTGCTTTTTATCTTGTTCTTGCTTGTGTTCTTTGATTCGCAGCAGGGATTAGCCTTCTTGGCGAGGTCAACCGGATTGTGACATGGTTGATAAACAGAGGAGACGTGGTGCTAAGGTTGTAGGGTTTGGGTCTTTGTGATCTGAAGCGGGATCGGTGTGTCACTCTCCGAACAAATCGTTGTTTATCTTGAACCTGACGGAAGATCGGGACCCCCGTCTACATCATCACTCCAGCTCCTGACGTTGCCTCATTTCTTATTCCAGCCGGGCCTGCAATATTTCACTCTAATGTTTCAGTAATGCAAAGCTAATTAAGGTGTGTAAAGATCAGTGTATGACGAGTAAAACATGAATAACCTCGAGTGCATCGACCCGGTGCTGTGTGGTGGTCGGCCGTGTGTGAATGGCCGGGCTCTCGCTCATGCTCTGTGCTCGGATCTGGGAGAGAGAGGTAGTAGAGGCTGTGTCGATGACACCGTCGCCAAGCCAGAACCACCCATGCTTCTTGCCTTGCCCCGCCCTCATGACGGCCTCTCCATCGAAGTCCTGGGTGCTCGGATCATGGTCTGACCCATGGAGCGACCTCGCCACCTTAGTGTACTCACTGATGCGGGAGTAGACTCTTGGGTTCGTGTATGCCTCGGGCGGGTCCTCTAGGTTGAAGGAGACGTCGGACGTTGCCTTGCCCTTGTGGGCCATACACCATGCCTGGAAGTCCAAACAAGCCTGGCCACTATGTGACGCTGACTGCGAGAAAGACAACACGATGATTAGAAATCAGGCAGAACTGAGCATCACAATAGATAAATGAATTCGCGTACCCGTGCTTGTTTGTATCCGGCGAGGCTGCGGCTGCCTTGATGGTGTGCTGGACCTTGCATCTGCAAACGACGGTCCCGGGCATCGCCCAGCACTCGGGATACGCTTGGCACCACCAGGGAATCATCTACACATCATCAAGTATTTGACATATAAGAAGATCAAATTAAACCAACTTAATCTCAAAACGAATCAATATTGATGTTCTTCATTTACCTCAAGGTACTGCTTCCCGGGTTAGCTGCATCTCTCTTGCGTCTTTCTTGGTTTTCCTCTCTCCAAGCTTCGACCTGTAGTAGGTTACGATGGCCTGGATGCGCACCTCGTGATGCATGTCGGTGATGAGTTTTTTACAGGCTTTGGTAGTCACCTGCTCCGCCCTGGCCTCAAATCCCTCCTCGCATCTATAAAAAGTCTGCATACAAAAGTGATGTATCCATTCATTATTTCAAGAAAAGTCCAATGAATGCGACGTATTGAGCAATGTTGTGCGAGGGAGACTTACCCAAAACTCTGCCTTCACCCGCGCCACCTTGTTGGGGTACTCCGCATCGGTGGCGACGGCGTAGTGGTCAAACGAGTAGGCCGGCTCTGTCTTCGATGCGTACGTGACAATGTCGGGGAAGTGTTGCCTGCACAGAAGACCCAGGATGCCGTTGACTAGCCGTGCGCTACCACCCGACACAACCACCCAGTTCCTGCACAAGTGATTAAGAAAAATTATTAGTTTTTTTCATCATATCATATGAAGTAGTGGTGATAACATATAAAGTTACTTACTTTTGCCCTTCGGGGTGAATCACTAGGCGTTCGTGAGGAAGCAGAACCTGTGGGAGGCTCGCGGGACCTCGCAAGTAGACACTCAAAGAGGAGTCGGAGGAAGCGGAACCTGTGGCTACCGCCTCCAACTCGTCGTCCTCGTGCGGCCCCTCCTCCTCGTCCATCTGCCGAACCAGCTCATCGTCCGACTCGTCCATGGGCGCCACCTCCTCCTCTGGCTCCTCACACGGCGTGGGAGGAGACGGCCCCCTCCTACGTCTGGCGGTCCTCCTCCTGTCCGATCCCTCCACCGCCCCCTCCGCCTCCTCCTGTAGTCGGCATGGTCTTTGGTAAATTGAGTTCACGGACCTATGACGGTCGCCCGCCATCTTTGTTCAATCACCTGCAATAAAAAAGAAAAACAAGACGTAATTAGAAATAGGCGCAAAAATGAACAAAACATAATTACAAAAACATAGTAATACATGTATTAGAAATATTTGCAAAAATGAACAAAACATAATTACAAAAAATATAGTATTACATGTATTAGAAATAATCTTCATGATTGAGATTAGCTGGACCATAGGTCTCATCATCACTATCAACATTGTCCAACTCATCAACACTATCCGAAGGAGGAATGTTGTCTTCATTGTCATTGCCTAAACGTAATCGCTCAAGCATTTGTATGTCCTTCAGATTTCGCACCTTGTCTCAAGTGTCCTCGTCATCATCCCTTTCATTGTCTACTTCCATTCATGTCTCTTCGGTTAAGTCTATGTCAAACCTCTCTTGTAGTCCCTCTTCTTGATAGAGCTCTCCATCACATGTGTTTGGGTTGAAGTTGTAATCTTCATTGTTTGGGACAGGTAGTTTACCATGTGGCAATACCTTGTGCACAATAGACCAACCCTTAAGATGCTCGGCATCTTTGCACGTGTATGACGTATAATAAACCTGGACGGCCTGTGGAGCCACAATGTAGACATTTTTTCCTGGATAGACGAAATCCTGTCGAATCTTGACTAGCCCAAGCTTAGGGGTCCATCTCGTTACTCTAGGATGAAACCAGTGGCATTTAAATATGATAGGAGTAAGAGGTTTGGAACCATAGAATGATAGTTCATAGATTTCTTCAATTCTTCCATAATAGTCGAGTCCATCAGTGCCGAGCGTAACAACTCCGCTGTTTGTGGTTTCTCGATTGGGCCGACTCTGCTCATAGCTTGCTATGTGAAAACGATATCCATTCACGTCATAACCGGTAAATGACTTGACCCTAACGGCACAGCCGTTTGCAACCTGTCTCAGCTCATCACTTATAGACGCGTTAGTTTGGGCTTTCTGTTTGAACCAACAAATAAAATCGGGGCTCCCTGGTCCCGCACCCTGTGAAAGAAAGGTATCATTTTCTTGCAGGGTAGGTTGCCTTGATCCATGTTAGGATTGATGAAGAAATTCCCTATACCAATGAGAAACAAGGGGGTTGGACGAAGAAACAAGGACATATGGCACAATGAAACAAGTTCGTTCAGAACTTACCCAATGAACAGCTGCACCTCGACAAGGTTGGTCAACACATATAGCATGATACTGCGCCACTCTTCATTTTTCAATTGCTTAGTGGTCGATGCACTTGTGCTTCCGAGTTGCCCTTGGAAAAGGCTGAGGTTCGATTCATTTTCACCAGCATTGTAACGAGGGGGTGGATTATAAATGCTAGGAAGTTTCTTAGTGTAGTATTTCTCTGTGAAGTTCGGCACCCTCCTCTAGAATGTATGCCTCTACAATGGAAGCCTCAATTTTGGCTTTATTTCTACATTTTTTGAGAAGAGTCTTCAGACATCTCTCGATTGGATAGCACCAATGGTTCTGTACGGGCCCCCCCCCCCCATCCGTGCCTCATATGGGAGGTGCACAATCAAATGCTGCATCGGCAAGAAGAAGCCAGGTGGAAAGATCTTCTCCAACTTACAGAGCAACATGGGTGCTGCTTTTTCCAAGTCATCAATGATGGTCTGAGAGAGCTCCTTGGCACAAAGCTGGCGGAATAAGTAGCTCAACTCTGCCAGCACTTGCCAGACATGTTCCGGGACATAGCCTTGAACCATCGCCGGAAGAAGCCGCTCAATCCATATGTGGTAGTCATGACTCTTTATCCCGTTTACTCGCAGAGTGCCTAAGTTCACTCTCCTCTTTAGATTCGCTGCATACCCATCAGGGAACATTAGCGTCTTGATCCATTCAAGTACTTCCCTCCTTTGGTCCTTTTTCAAGACAAAATCGGCCTTAGGCCTTCTCCAGGTCTTGCCACGACTAGGAGACTGCATCTCTTGATTTGGTCTATCGCACAACGTTGCCAGGTCCACTCTAGCCTTAGGGTTGTCCTTAGACTTTTTAGTGTCCATGAGTGTTGCCTAAAGTGCCTCGGTGACATTCTTTTCAGTGTGCATTACATCAATGTTATGTGGCAGAAGAAGGTCATCGAAATAGGGGGAGCCTCGTCATACCTGAGATATGAGTCCACATATGTTTGCTCACCATATCCCACAAAACCACCTTCTTCATTGGGCACAAGAGCATCTATCTAAGCATGAACCTCAGCACTAGTCATCATCCATGGTGCAGGGTTTGTCACTTTGACACCATTCATAAAGTTCTTGATGTCTTATCTAAATGGATGGTCAAGAGGTAGGAATTGACGATGTCTGTTGAACGACGAATACTTGCCACCCTTCTGCACCAAATGAACCTCACACCTTCCTTGCATATTGGGCATGGGAACTTCCCATGAACACACCGGGCGCAGAATATCCCCATACGCCAGGAAGTCATGCAGGGAGTAGTGGTACCAAACGTGCATTTTGAAGGTTGTCTTTGTAGCTCGATCGTATGTCCATACCCCTTCGTCCCAAGCACGGACCAATTCATCAAACACGTGCTCATGAACACACCCATATTACTCCCTAGGTGTCTAGGAATTATCAACGACAAGAATACGTTATGTCGTTGAAAGGAGACACCGGGGGGGAGATTAAGGGGGATAACGAAGATGGGCCAACATGTGTATGGGGCAGCCATCATTCCATAAGATTGAACCCATCTGTTGCCAACGCGACACGTACATTACGAGCCTCATCTGCTTTGTCACGATGTTTGTCATTAAAGCGGATCCAAGCTTCACCATCGGATGGATGTACCATCTTATCAGGATTGTACCGTTTGCCATTTTTGTGTCATGTCATCTGTTTCGCGGATTCCTCGATGATGTATAGCCGTTGGATCCTCGGTAGGAATGGAAGGTACCATAGGATTTTCATGGGGATCGTAAGTTGCCTCTTCTGGCCATCATCAGAGTCTACCTCTAGGTACCTAGAGGATTTATACTTTCGACAGAACTTTGTATGCTCATGTTCTTTCCTAAATAGGACAACACCCCTTCGGACAAGCATGTATCTACTCATACGGCATCTTAAGTGCACGAAGGAGTTTCTGTTGACTCGTACATGCTCTTTGGTAGAATGTGGCCCCTCCGGAAGCAGGGTGCCAATCACGACCAACATCTTATTGAAGCCAGGTCGACTTCAAGTTTAACTTGGACTTCAACCCCAATTAAGCGTCCAATGGCATCCAGTTAAGACACCGTTGACGATCATGAAGGGGTTTCTGTGCCGAGTCCATCATGTCATAGAACGCCTATGCGGCTGCCTCCATCTCCTCCTTCTCACGTCCCTCATCGAACTGTCCTTGGTGAAAGTCATCTAACATGGCTGCTAACCCTGACATCAGCATCAAAGACTCCACCTGTGGTCTCACCACCTTCTCTCTCATATGATGGGCTTCACCATGGTGGACCCACCGGGTGTAGTCTGGCATAAATCCATTCTTCAACAAGATGTTTATCCATTTCCAACCTTGTTTACCCTTCTCCTATTCCACATTGCTACAGGGACACAAACCTAGCACTGTCCTTTAGCAACCTTGCCAAATACACTGTTCAAAGAAAAGCATCGGTCTTGTTCATCCATTCCGTGGTGTAATCACTCTGACTCTCTAGCTGTGTACATCCACTGACGGTCATCCATCCTCTAACATATGTATCAGTGAGTAATGCAACCATCAATTGCATCTACATGGTGTTTCCTTCTGTCTAATAGGTGAGGATTAGGTCCTAATCCCACCCGAGGATGCGTAGATGAGGTTAGTTTCCATGCTCTACTTCCTATCCGAGACAGAATTTCGACAGCACCCTCCACGCTATTCTCTAGATACACGTCACTGCAAAGAAGAGTGCGTATCCAGAGAACAACAGGGAGGTGATGCCGAAACTCTGTCTCAGACCGGAGCAGACCATGGAAACTAACCCATCTACACTCCGTGGGCTGTCCAAAAAACGTGGACAATCCAGAAACAGATATGTCATAGATATGCAAAGATCTGCATACCTCCATCCATATCTCTTTCGAAGGGAGACGATTACTAACTGGGTACTTGATCTATGACCATGATACAGAAGAGGGGTTATACCTAGGGTGGCGGTGGAGTCAGGCTAGCGGGGCCGATGGCGTGGTGTCGGTTGCGGTGGCGAGGCGACGCGGTGCAGGCAGACTTGCACGGTGACGAGAACTCCGACTCGGCTCCGATGGGCTCTTCTCTACAAAAATGGAACACAATACTGTCATTTAAAAAAAATTGGCAGAACCTCCCCTGCACGGTGAGGTTTCCAAAAACATGCAAAAAACAACGACACGATGGCCGACAAGCACCTAGGTCTCAAGAGGAAGCCAAGTAGTTTGGATATCAATCCATGCAGAAGAATATATCCAAGTAGTACCACTACTTGCTACTACTACTTCCACTATTGCTACTACTACTACCACTAGTTCTACTACTACTACCCACTATTGCTACACTACCTACCACTAGTTCTACTACTACTACTATCACTACTTCTACTACTACTACCACTAATTCTACTACTACTACCACTAGTTGTACTACTATTACCACTACTTCTATTACTAATACTACCACTAGCACTACTAGTACAACTAATACTACTACAACTATCACTACCACGACAACAACAAGAGAGAAGGCATACCTGACAGGGCCGGTAGGGGAGCGGCGGGGTCGGGGTCGTCGGGTCGGCGGTCGGGAGTCGGGGTCGGCACGGGCGGCGTCAGGGCGGGCGGGTCCACGGGGCACGGCCAGGGGGGGCGGGGGGGGCGGGCGCGGCAGGGGTAGGGCCGGCGCAGGAACAGGGCAGGGGCGGGCAGGGTGGTGGGTAGGCAGGGCTAGGGGCAGGGGCGCCCGAGGGCAGGGAGCGCGGCAGAGCGGGCGGCCGGGCACGCGAGCAGGGCGGGCAGGCAGGCGGCGCGGGCGGGCGGCGGCGGGCGGACGGGCAGCGCGGGCGACGCACGGGCGGCGCGTGCGGTGGCGCGTGCATGTGTCATGTGTGCAGGGTGCGTGGCCGGCAGGGGTTTAATCCCCCCTTTGCCAAGTGCCCCCGATCTGACACTCGGTAAAGGGGTTTTTTAATTTTTTTAACTGCCTCTTTGCCAAGTGCCACCTGGCCTAGCACTCGGCAAAGAAGGTTTTTTTTAAAAAAAAATTCTTTGCCGAGTGTCCCAGATCTGGCACTCGGCAAATATTTTTTTTGGAAAATACTTTGCCGAGTGCCACCTGGCCTAGCACTCGGCAAAGAAGGGTTTTTTTTTTAAAAATTCTTTGCCGGGTGTCCAAGATCTGGCACTCGGCAAAGTTTTTTTTTGGAAAATACTTTACCGAGTGCCCCTGACATGGCGCTCGGCAAAGAATTTTTTTTCGAAATGCCTTTCCCGAGTGCCCCTGCGAAGGCACTCGGCAAAGAGGAAATTTTTTAAAAACAATTCAAGACCCTCTTTGCCGAGTGCCTTATTCTTGGCACTCGGCAAAGACCCCCTTTGCCGAGTGCCATGCCCCGGCACTCGCAAAGTTTTTTTGTTTTTGGCCTCCAAATTTTTTGTGCAGCCCTTTTAAAGTACCTAGAACTCCTAGTTAGAATTTGGGGATTTTTTTGTGGCTTTTTGATATATTTAGTTACTTTATTTCGTTTACTTGAATTTTTTCAAAAAATATAAATTTGAACTGCACGTGGTACGAATAATGAAATTTAATAATTCAAAAAATGATAGTCATGTTACTAAGTGTAGTGTGAGGCCGTATCCAGGAACGGACCCGAAATTTTGGACATCTTGTTCACGAAACATGACCGCGAACTTGCGTGCGAAGTGTTTTTAAATTCTATAAAAAGCAAACGAAGTTCGAAAATCATGAAACTTGTTGAGATGTCGTGATATCATATGTGGAGGCTATGATAAAAATTTGAGAAGGTTTGGTGCAAGTTGTCACGTACGATGCTTACAAAACAGGACATCTCCACATGTGATTCAAAAAATGATAGTCATGTTACTGAGTGTAGTGTGAGGCCGTATTCAGGAACGGACCCAACATTTCGCACATCTTGTTCACGAAACATGACCGCGAACTTGCGTGCGAAGTATTTTTTAATTTTATAAAAAGCAAACGAAGTCCGAAAATCATGAAACTTGTTGAGATGTCGTGATATCATATGTGGAGGCTATGATAAAAATTTGAGAATGTTTGGTGCACGTTGTCACGTACGATGTTTACAAACCAGGAAATAAACTTGTTGAGATGTCCTGGTTTGTAAGCATCGTACGTGACAACGTGCACCAAACCTGCTCAAATTTTTATCATAGCCACCACATACGATATCACGACATCTCAACAAGTTTCATGATTTTCAGACTTCGTTTGCTTTTTATAGAATTTAAAAACACTTCGCACGCAAGTTCACGGTCATGTTTCGTGAACAAGATGTCCGAAATTTTGGGTCCGTTCCTGGATACGGCCTCACACTACACTTAGTAACATGACTATCATTTTTTGAATCATTAAATTCCATTATTCGTACCACATGCAGTTCAAATTTATATTTTTCGAAAAAATTTAAGTAAACGAAATAAAGTAACTAAATATATAAAAAAGCCAAAAAAAATCTCCAAATTATAACTAGGAGTTTCTGGTACTATAAAAGGGTTGCACAAAAAATTTGGAGACCAAAAACAAAAAAAAACTTTGCCGAGTGCCGGGGCATGGCACTCGGCAAAGGAGGTCTTTGCCGAGTGCCAAGAATAAGGCACTCGGCAAAGAGGGTTTTGAATTTTTTTTAAAAAATTCCTCTTTGCCGAGTGCCTTCGCAGGGGCACTCGGCAAAGGCATTTCGAAAAAAAATTCTTTGCCGAGCGCCGTGTCAGGGGCACTCGGCAAAGTATTTTCCAAAAAAAAAAGAAAATCTTTGCCGAGTGCTAGATTTGGGACACTCGGCAAAGATTTTTTTTAAAAAAAACCTTCTTTGCTGAGTGCTAGGCCAGGTAGCACTCGGCAAAGTATTTTCCAAAAAAAAACTCTTTGCCGAGTGTCAGATCTGGGACACTCGGCAAAGAATTTTTTTTAAAAAAACCTTATTTGCCGAGTGCCTAACAGTAGGCACTCGACAAAGAAGGATGTGGCCGAACACCGTTACGCGGGGCAGCCTATGCCGAGTGCCGCTCTTTTGCCGAGAGCCTGGCACTCGGCAAAGAAGTCATTTGCCTAGAGCCTTTTTTTGCCGAGTGCAATTCTTTGCCGAGTGCGGCACTCGGCAAACAAGGTCTTTACCGAGTGTCCGATTTTTGACACTCGGCAAAACAGTTTGCACTCGGCAAAGATCCTGTTTTCAGTAGTGACAACTTCTTAATGAAAACAATTTATGTGCTTGTGGATGCACATCTGTTGCAACCTAAGTGTTGTTGTGATCTATAATATATGGCTGCATACACAGATACGCTTATTATTCGTAAGTGTAGAGGCCGGAACGATGTTCCTTTACCTAAAAAAATCTGTTATGGACATTGTCATGGCCACCATGCATTAAATTCATAGTAATATTAAAAAATGTTCTATCTAATACTGTGTTTTGACATATGCATGACATTAGGCGAAGTTTCTAGCTATGGCAAACTGTATGTTCACTAAATGAGAAGGTTGCACTTTAAAAAACATATGCCTGCATGTGATTGGAGAAAAAAGTGTGGAAGCAGCAAAATGTTAGCAAACACACGTATTTCACACATGTGAATGCCAAACAACTGCAGAGACCGATAAATCATCATGATATTAAAGCAGGCACTCTATTAAAAGGGCTTGAGGGCGTGTCCATCAGCCAGACAACATATATTACCCCTTTATGCACAAGGGAGTATGTGTATCGTGGGATTGTGAGGCACCAGGACTCGCGGCTGCACCAAAGTGGAGGACTAAGGTATAGTTGTCCAACCAACGCCGCTAAGGTTTATGGTCCACAGCAGAAACTTCCAGTCACATCGCACCCAGTTATGTTCCCTTCCGCTCACTGTAGTGCTCAGCTGCTTCAGTAACATCAGTTCTCACACCTTGCACACACGTGATCAAACTAGTACTCTCTGTGCATAAGAATGCATAACGTTTCTGCTGTCTCATCAAGACATCCAGAGAATTTTAAATGATGAAGTAAGAAAATGAGACAAAATATTATAGATATTTTGGTGACATGTATTTCAACTGAAGCAAATGCTAACCTCACTACTTGAGAAGGATTTGTTTTACAACATGAGTTCTAGAACATTATCGCAGTACTGCACCGCAAAAACAAATTTTCATTGGTTACAGCAATAAAAGTTTGGACACAGCAGAGAGCTGCAGAGTGTCGATTAGAAGTAAAGTATTTGCCACTACGCCAGATTCTCACACTAGGAACGGGGGCATTTTTACTGTAGGAGCGGCTGGGGTTGAGGCGCCCCTACAGTGAACGTCCTCGGGCCCCAGCAGCCTCTACAGATGGCACTGTAGGGGCGGTTGATAACCTGAGCCGCCCCTACAGTTGGGGTTGATCTGTAGGGGCGGCTCAATCACCAGCCGCCCCTGCAGTGCCCATTTGTAGGGGTGGCTGCCACCAGCCGCCCCTGCTGTTCAACTGTAGGGGCAGCTGAATCACAGTCGCCCCTACTGATGGCGCACGAATAAATAGCAGTCACCCCCTTCTTCCACCTCGGGACACACTCTTCTACACAAAAAAAGGTTGGAAGGCCTTAGGCTCCTCCTAAAAATTGCTCTACTAAGGGGGGAGGCCCTAGGCTGGTCGGACTGCAGTTTCGATGATCTGTTGTGCCTCATGTCACGGTTGCTCCCACGGCCGAACACAGTTCCCGTCAACACATACCAATCGAAGAAGGTTATAAGTCCACTCACATTGGGGGTTGAAAAAATCCATGTATGCCCCAACCACTGTATCCTTTTTCGGCGTGGCACATCATTCGAGACTTTAGATACATGTCCTAGGTGTGGGGCTAGTCGGTATAAGAACAATGACCTTCAAAGTGGGGTGGAAGCCTCCACAGGAAAGATGAAGCAGGGTGGGAAGAAGGTGGTGCAAGAATCTCAGCCCCCAGAGGAAACTCCATTAGGCAACGATGCAAATAAGAGAAGAATTCCTACCCTGGTTATGTGGTACTTGCCAGTGACCGACCGCTTGAGGCGTGTGTTACTAAACCCTAAGGAAGCCGTACTGATGACATGATGGGATGATGAGCGCAAGGTGGATGATGATACGATCGCACACCCGGCCGATTGTAGCCAGTGGCAAGCGTTCGATGCCAAGTACAAAGCAGAATTCAGTGATGACCCACGGAATGTACGGTTCGGCTTGAGCACCGATGGAATGAATCCCTTCAATGAGAGGATGACCAACCATAGCACATGGCTAGTCATCTTGACCATGTACAACCTCCCAACGTATTTGTGTCAGAAGAGGAAGTACCTTCTCCTCACCATTCTTATCTCTGGCCCTAAACAACCAGGCATTGATATAGACGTGTTCTTGGAGCCTCTGATGCAAGAAATGGAGAGGCTATGGAGGTATGGGGAGCCGATGTACGATGCGTTCCGGCGGGAGGACTTCATATGCAAAGCAAAAATATTTGTTACTACCAATGATTACCCCGCGCTATTTGCCCTGTCTGGACAGTTCAAAGGCAAGACTAGATGCTTAGTCTGTTTGGATGGTACTAAATGGATGTTCCTAGATGGATCCAGGAAGATAGTTTACATAAGGAATCGGCGCTTCTTAAAGACAGGTCACAAGTACCGTGGCAAATTGTACCTAAGATACTATGGCAACATCCCGGAGGATGAACCCCCTCTAGAGAGATGTCGTAATGGAGAACATGTGTTCAGAATGGTCCAAAACATACACGTCGTCTATGGAAAGAAGAATCTGGATGGAACGATCAGAGATAGAAGCACACCTCTCATCGAAGGTGTACCATTCAAGAAGCAATCAATCTTCTTTCAGTACCTATCTTATTGGCTAGACTTAGAGGTCCCCCATGCCATTGATGCGATGCACGTGCAGAAGAATGTCTTTGAGAGTCTCATGGGTACCTTGATGGACACGGGCAAGTCAAAGGATGGTCTTAGATCACGGAAAGACATGGTGCAGCTGAACATGATGCGGGAGCTTTGGCCGGTACAATAGGATAATGGCAAGTACAGTCTTCCCGCGGCTAGCTTCAACCTAACCCTAGAGGAGAGGAGAGCTATATGCAATTTCCTTAGGGGGGTCAGAGTGCCGACTAGGTTTTCGGCGAACCCGAAGAAGCTAGTGTCGATGAAGGACCTATCATTAACATACTGCAAGGCTCACGATTATCATGTGATGCTGACAGTGTTCCTACCAATTGCAATCAGGGCTATAAAGCCAGAGTTCCTAAAGATGGCCATCACCCGCATGTGCTACTTCTTTTCAAAGATCACATAGGAGACGATTCGCAGGCAAGAGCTGAGTAACCTACATGAATTCATGGTGGAGACCCAGAACCAGCTAGAGATGTGTTTACCTCCCGCTTTTTTTGATATAATGGTACATCTCAAGATTCACCTGGTTCATCAGATCGAGGCGCTAGGCCCTAGCTTCTTGCATGAAATGTGGTCCTACGAGCAGTTCATAATTGAAGATATATGGGAACTTGACTATGGAAAGGATATAAAGGTGGCCCTGTTTCGATGCCGCTGGATCAAGCAACATCAATTCAATGAGATCGGACAGAGAGTCGTCGACCTCCAGAATGTAGGCTACCAGGATGACCCTTGGGTGCTCGCTGAACGTGTCACGCAAGTCTTCTATATGCCCGACCCGCAAAGTAACCTCCCCCCAAAGAAGAAGACAAAGCACACGCCTCCGGGAAACAACATATCATCGGAGTTGATGGCGTGGACGATGTTGAAGCTTACAATAAGTGCGATGAGATGCCGCTATTCACAGACTTTTGTAAGAAGATCGAGGCTGTGGAAAAGAACCTGCCCAAAGATGTATTGCCATGGGAACGAAAAGGTGTCAAGGGGAAAGTTGTCATGGTGGGCTAGCTAGTTTATGTAAGTATGTCAGTGTTCGTAAGACTACATTCATGTATGTGTGTGTGAGACTACATTTATGTATGTGTATGCGAGACTATATTCATGTATGTGTGTGAGACTACATTCATGTATGTAAGACTACATTTATGTATGTGTGTTTGAAACTACATTTATGTGTGTGTGTTTGAGACTACATTCACGTATGTTTGTGTGAACAATGTGTACTAAGAATTTATTAAATTATGAAATTACCAAAATAAAAGTTATAGATCTCCATGAGTTATTCAACTTTGGTATTCATTATTTTTTTAGTTGACATGATTTGGGGGTCCAAATTATGGTTTCAACTTGTCTTTTTTCAAATTTCAAAATTTGAAAGGTTCAAATTTAGTCAAATGATAAGATAACCAAAATAAAAGTTATAGATCTTGATGAGTTGAACAACTTTTGTATTCATCACTTTTACATCTGAAATCATTTAGGGTTTGAAAATTTGGTTTGAACTTGTCAAATTTCAAATTTCAAATTTTAAAATGTGTAAAACATTGTCACATCCAAGTTTGATCAAACTTAAATGCTGAAGCATGATTTTAGAATTTTTTAGAAAAAAAAACCATCACATTTGGAGTTAGTATGAAGGAGAACAACTAGTTACAAGGTTTACCCACAGATTAAAAAGAGAAATCACACTGTTCTAGATGATCCTTACATGATCATAGTGAATAGTGTGATTTTTTTTAATATATGGGTCAACTTTGTAACTAGTTTTTCTTTCTCATACTAACTCTAAATCTGATGATTTTTTTTCCTAAAATTTTCTAAAACCATTCTCTATCAATTTATTTTGTTGGTTTTGTCAATATATACATATGAAAAGTTTGAGCAATTTAAATTTTGAATTTAAAAAAATGCAACTTCAGACAAGATTTTAGTACCCCAAATGATTTCAGCTGAAAAAGTGATAAATACCAAAGTTGAATAACTCATCAGGATCTACAACTTTTGTATTGGTCATTTCTTCATATGACAAAGTGGTAATGACATTGTTCACAAATATGACACATCTCTCATAAGGTTTTATAAACTATACGAGACATGTGTAAGATTAGTGAACAATGTGTGCTAAAAATTTGTCAAATGAAGAAATGACCAAAATAAAAGCTGTAGATATTCATGAGTTGAACAACTTTGGTATTCATCACTTTTTATGTTGAAATCAATTTGGGTCTCAAATTTTGGGTCGAACTTGTTGTTTTTCAAAATTTCAAATTTGAAAGGTTCAAATTTTGTCAAATGACAAGATGACTAAAATAAAAGTTGTAGATATTAATGAGTTGAACAACTTTGGTATGCATCACTTTTTATGTTGAAATCATTTTGGGTCTTAAATTTTGGTTCGAACTTGTCATTTTTTAAAATTTCAAATTTGAAAGATTCAAATTTTGTCAAATGACAAGATGACCAAAATAAAAGTTGTAGATCTTCATGACCTCTACAACTTTGATGTTTATCAAATTTTCATTTGAGATCATTTGGTGTCTCAAAATTATTTTAGTAGTTTTGATTTTAATTTTTTAAAATTTTAATTTTTTCCTATTTTTACCGGTTCAATTTTGCAATTTTAAACTATTGTAGTTGTTTTAGTTATTGTATATGTAAATATATCTATAAAAAAATAATTATAAAATTTTGTACTGTATTATTTATTATTTACATGTGAATAATTCATTTTGATTTAGAATTTTGAAAAAAAAATCAACTGTAGGGGCGGCTTATAACCTCAGCCGCCCCTACAGTGGCTCAATTCAACTGTAGGGTCGACTTATAACCTCAGCCGCCCCTATAGTGGCTCAATTCTATATTAGAATGACCGTCGCTGGGCGCTAAGTGTTGGGCGGTGGATCGGGCTGTGGACGCCGTCAGGCTGCCCAATTTCGCCGCCGGCGCCGCCTACACCGCCGTCGCCTGCCCCTCCCTGACCCCTCCACCGCCTCCTCCACCGTCTCCCTGACCCCCAACTGCTGCCCCCGCCCCATCCACCGCCGTTCCCTAGACCACGACGGCGGCTAGGGTTTGGGAGCGCTCCTCGGCGCGGCCCCTCCGTCTACTCCCACGGCGCCCGTCCGTCCTTGCCGTCCTCTCCGACCTCGACCTCCTCCCTTCTATCCCCCTCATGGACCGCCGGCAACTCGACTCGGCTCAACAAGCCACGCAACCTCCGCCGGTCCGCCGTACCCTGCTGCCGTCAAGAGAAGCGTCGCCGCCCCAGCCCTCTCCGCCGGCACGGTGCAGGGTGGAGAGCCGCCCGAGCTCCGATTGACTGGCATGCGCTCCTCTTCCTCGCGTTCGTAAGTAACCCTCTTCAAGCAACATCTTGTTTGCAATATCTTTTGATCGTTTCATATGATCATATCAACAAGTATAGTGTTAACATACTTGATATGATCAACAAAAGTCAAAAACCAAAGTCCAATACAGGCCAAAACTAAGGTTAGCGGAGATCAACATACCTTATCTTACTATAGAACTTCTCTAGTTGCCGTTTCAAAGCTCTCTCCCTTATACCTTTCACATTCAATGAGCCCATGAGCACATCAAGCTGTCATTAAAAAAACTTATTTGAGCAGCCACAGATGGTGAAAATAGAGATTTACAACCAGATCATCAGTCACCTCTTCCTTAGTGCTGTAGTGACCCTATTCTCTGGAATCTGCAGTTTCAACAAAAAGCCTTCCTTCACGCTTGAAAAACCAGTACCTATTGTACTGCCTGTCTTTACCAAGAGGGCTGGAACGGATGGATAATTTCTCTATCTCCGTCTCAAGGTGTCGTACCTTCAAAACATTCAAAATCCAATAAATTGAGCAAAACAGTAAGTCTCAATACCAAACATTGTCACATACAACCGAACATGACTAGAATACATATATTGGTGCATCTGCAAATGCAATTACACTTGAGTCAGGTACTCACCAGGTGTCGTTTCCCTTCTGTCCTACTCCGAGAAATATTACTCTTGTCATTTTCTTTTCCCCTAACCAGCTCATCTACACCCTCATGGCCACCTTGCACAGCATCTGTCTGATTCTCCTCCTTTTTCATGGCAATTTCAGTGTTCAGATTTTGCTCTTGTTTGTCCTTTCTGGTGTTCTCTCTTTTTGTTGCATTAAGGACTTGTTTCTGGTCCACACGGTCGCTTAGTATCTCCCTAATGGCAGAGGTTTGAATAGCTTCTTCAACTAGTTCCCAGAGGATCTTAAGCTTTATATCAGTGTCAATAAGACCATAATAACCCCTTCTTACTGTTGCAATGTTAGTGGATAGTTCTTCATTTTTTGTCATTTCCAAGAAATCACATAGATACTCAGCCCATGTAACTGCAATGGAAAAAAGGATGAAATGTACACTCAATAAAGGAGGGCTGTCGATCTTAATAGTATTAAGGGAGAACCTTTAACTTCCGCTTCTTGTTCTACAGAACAGTGAAATAGTCACCTTCATCCTTCATAAGCATGTGAAACATAGCAGCATGTATTTCCACAAGAACATTGCTTTCTTTGTGGCAAATTGCATTCTCCAGATCTGTTAGCGGAAATGGGGACAGATTCAGAGCCCTCCCAAAAGACGAGCAAAAGTCCCATACCATAAGGAGATCTCCCACAGAACATCTTGGTACTCTAAAATCTATAGCCAGAGGAGGCCTCTTAAATAAAGCCGGATCATCTGCATTGGGCCTTACTAGTAGATCATCTATTGGATACTTAATCATTACATATGCCTATTCTTCATTTGGAAATCATATAGGGATCAATGATTAGAAGCTTGTAAGAATGAACAAAACCATCGCTAGTTCACTACAAGTGGTTCAGGTTCAGTTGAATCACCTGTCTTGAGCTTTTTCCTCCCATCTTGAATGGTTCCATTCTCTTGTCTTTTTCTCCCTTTCTTCTGCAAATAGTCATTACAATAGAGAAAGAAAGGTAGTTTAGTGCTACAGATTTGTAACATACATGAGAAACAAAATAAATAAGTGTGGGATACTCACCATTACGCTGTCTGGGGGGTCCATAGATATGCCAAATTATGTAGCTGCACACATTACAAGAGTGTGAAAGCACCCCTGCTAGTTAGTTTTAAGATTTTGAAACCTAAGGACTCCAAGTTGAGTCATAGGAGGAGGATGTCAGCTAACAAAGCATGCCTAAATCACGCTACATGGAATTATGCCATTTTGGTACAATAGATGGCTAAGAAAATATTCTTACGTGCACAGTCACTAGTCTCCTACTCCTTTTCAGTATACAGTTATCAACAGATCAATTCAGAAGTAGCGAACGAAACGCTGATCACTGCATCTCCAGAAAATGTAGTATGACGCCTTAAGAATAAAGTCCAAATCTAAATCTAAATGTACTATAACAATCTTATATCTTAACTGCTATGTATCTGCACATTGGATTTCTGTGCATTCTTCCTTGGATTGGACAATCCTCTCAGCTACTTTATTCTCAACTCCATTCTTTTTTTTTTGCCAGCTACTTTATTCTTTCAGTGAATTATTGAGGCATCTGCTTTGGTGTTTGGATTCGGTTATGTACCATGAGATGTTGCGCCTTTGGTGAATGCCTGATTGATCGTTCAGTACAATCTTACATATCCATTTGTATCAGCTACTTTATCCTCATTTATGCATTTCTGATGGCTTCTTGAGGAATCCCAATAACAAGTTCAATGATATGTTTCTGTTTGTTCAGTTGTTGGGATTTGGTTACTTATGCTACAAGACCTGCTATATTCTAGTACAATAAAGTGAAAGTTCGTTTCCAAGTTTATTTCTGTATTTGTATGGTGGCCACCGCAAAAACACGCAAAATACTGCAGATTTGGTTCCTCTATCTACATTTTGGCCAAGTTGTTTCAAGCCGCTGGTGCTGTTCTAATTTCTAGCTGCTGCGTTAAAACCGAAGCACATCTTGGTTAATTAGCAATGATATGCTTAACGAGTCAGTTTTCCACCCTTTGCAGAGTTAACTCTTCTGCCACTTTTCTATGACGCTACGTTGCCAGGATTCTATTTTCCAATAGTTACAGTGTTGTTCCAAAAGAACAAAACCTGGTTGGATGCTACTGTTACATTGTGTTATACTTTGTTTTGATTATATATTATAGTGAAAAAAGAAAACTCAGAATTCCAAAATTTGTCTTGTCTTCACTTGATTTGCAATTCTCTTGCACCTCATGTTGGTACATCATAGCAACAGTATGGTTTGTCTTGCTGAATGGAATTTCTTGAACTTACTCTGTTTCACTTTCTTTTACTCTTATTTGCTACTTCATTTCCATACATGTAGCATGTTTGAAGTCATAGCTTTACTTGAGTGCATTGTTGTGTCGCAAAGCTATTCTATAGTTATGAGGTTCGTAGATGTTCTAAATTTTTATTATTTCTTTTGATCTAGTACTCACCATTAGTGTCGATGTGGCTTTCATTTACTTTCACTGCCATTCTCAGCTTGACAGTCCATCAGTCAAAACAAGTTTTAGAACTTTTTTTTTTGTCAGTGTGTGTTCAAAATTCACCAGTTTTAGAAATTATTTGTACAAGATTTAGAATTAGAAATATATTCTGACTACGCTAGGAAATTTAGACATCCATGGTTGGACTTATGTTACTTAAAATTTAGCAGTCTGTGTACAAGCTTGCAATAATAAGAAAAAAATAATAAGAAAAAAAAGAGAATAGATAGTTCATTAGAGGAAATAGGAGGATCTTCTTGTTTTGTGAGACTTCTGTCTGTGTAGTGATATTCATTTTCGTATAACTTTCTGAATAATATGGAGAGTGGTTGCAATTAACATCTGTATGTCTCCCGATCCATCCTTGGCCGAAAATGATGGGAGTATTTGGATATTCTGGTCCAGCCCGACTGAAGATTTCAGTGAGGCTGTCATTTGTCAGATATATATACGTCTATTTACCAATGACCATTTATATTTTCATATGCATGATCTGTTCTATTTTAGTTTTTTTTGGAAGAAACTGGAGGGGCCGAAGCCCCCTACAGGCAAATTATTATTAAAGAGCAAAAGGGGCAAAAGTCTTATAGAAAAATTAAGGAACAAATGATCTGTTCTATTTGCATGGAGCAAGTAGGCAACTGCTTTGTTTTAGTCTTTTAAAAAAAAGCTGCTTAGTATTAGTTTGGTTGGTAATTGGGATCCTTCTCTGTGCCACAGTTAAACAGATAATCACTACCTGCTACTTTACAATGCCTTCACTTTGTAATAACAAACTTGTGAGTACCACTACAATTGCTGCCACAAGTAACACTTTTGTTTCAAAGTAATGATCAAATGATGTCCCGGGAGTATATGCCAAAGCACCAGGACCTAAATAGACTAAAGCCGCAGACTTGCAATATTACTAGTACTAATGCACACGCTCACACAGTACGGACAGCAGTGCTGCACAAGAACTCTCTCTCCCTCCCTCTGCTTCGCCCCTCACCGCCTCTGTTCTTCATGTTGCACAGCTTTGATACCACCAGTAATGTCCTCCTGGCATGGCTCTACTGTGAATTGACCAGGAGCTGTGATAGGGATGGAGACTTGGTACTCATTCTGTGTATTTGGTGTAGCTGCCCATGCTGGCTTGCAATATTATGCATGTGTTCTTTGTGGTCCTTATGTGGCTTTTGAAATGGCTGAAATGCGGTGATTGCAAGCTTGTACACAGATGAAATTATATTTGATGGATGATTGGACTTATGTTACTTAAAATTTAGACATCCATGGTTGGTCCTTATATTTGATACAGCATATGCAGTGGTTGGCCTAACTGTGAATTTTTTGCTTATCTTTTCTTCTGTCCATCTTGTTTGAGTCATACAGCATATGCAGTGGGCTAATCCTGCTTTCTCTTTGTTTGACTACTACTACTACAAGTACTACTACTACTACTACTAGTACTACTACAAGTACTACTACTACTACTAGTACTAGTACTACTAGTACTACTACTTCTACCACTAGTACTACTACTTATACTACTTATACTACTTTTTTTCTTGCATCTCTTAGAAGAAGGCACGAAATGTCGCGAACATCAAAGAGTGCATCCCGATGCCCCATGAATGATGAGCAGCCATCCCATGGAGAGCAAGAACTAGATGACCAGCTTACTCAGGAGCAGTTCGATAACGAGTTAGAAAAGGGTCTAGAAGTGATGCTTACTCAGGAAGACCTTATCGATGATGAGGATCCAATGGGGGGAGCCCAGGGAAGAGAAGGCGGAGAGGATGCCCAAGGCGAAGAAGGGGATGATGATGAGAATGAGGATGAGGATGAGGATGAGGATGACGACACCTCATCACGGGGATATGTAAGTCCCGAGGATCCTTTCCCATGAGAACCCAGACGGAGGCCAACGGAGGACGAGTTGGACAAGGATTTTGATCTGAACAACGAGGTACGGATAAAGCCTTAGTAGCTTGTAAATTTGGCTAATGCTATGGCTATATGTTACCTCTGCTAACACTTTTGACCTGCCGTATACACAGGTCGTCCCTACTCAACCTCTGAAAAGACGACGTCGGCCTCCGGCTCGTCTTGCCGGACAATACGTAGCGGGGCAAAGGAGATCAGAGGAAGGAGCCATAGATACTCACAATGAGGCCTCCGCTCCACAACCTCAGGACACAACCATGACTGAGATTGCCCAGCCAAAGAGGAAACGAGGGGGGATTAGAAAGCCAAACCAATATCATGACAAGGCATGCTATGTGATAACGGAGGTCGGGCCAGATGGGCAGATCCTTGAGCCATATACATACAGGGCGAAATTCCGTAATCACATCGGGTTTGTAGTTAGAGATAAGTTGAACCCAGCTATCCGTGGCTGGAATCTTGTACCTATGAGCCAAAAGGTAGACCTATGGGAGAAGCTGAAGCAGAACTTCAGGTTTCCAGAGGGAACGCACGAGTTGGTACAAGAAAATGCTTTTAAGATAATGGGGCAAAGCTTTCAACATTGGCGGTTGGATCTGAACAAGAACTTTATCCAACAGAAGTTAACTCCTTTCCACGAGTATGGCAACATAACTCCTAGTCAATGGGAGGAGCTCATGGCTGAGAAGACTTCAGATGCATCATTGGCCCTCAGTGCCCGTAACAGCGAGCAGGCGAAGAAGAACCAACACTACCCTCGTCTAGGCCCCGGTGGCTACGCAGGCAAGCAAGAGGTCTTTAGGAAGATGGACGCAGAGGCCGAAGCTGCCGGGAATAAGGAAGTGACGAAGTTGAAGCCACGCCTCAAATAGTGGATATACGCGAGGAGTGTGGATTCATCTGGTAGTAGCCTCAAGTTTGCTAAGCCGGAGACCAGAGAGGTAGTATCAAAGATACTGAAACTTGCTGAAGACAAGGAGAAGGGCGCATTCAACCCTTCTAGAGAGAGGGACGAGCTTACCGTTGCCTTGGGAAACCCCAAGCACATAGGACGCACCAGGGGGCTAGGGAAGAGGATGTCCTGGAAGCACGGATTCATAGAGGAGAGGCACATGTACAAGAAATATGGCAGAGACCGAGAGTCTAATTTTGAGCGCCAAGTGAAGGCTCTAGTTGAAAAGATGTTGGTGGAGAAAGGACTGTCTACGATGGAGCCACAGACACTAATGGGGCCGCCTGGAGAACTGGCGGTAGTTGGTAGCCCTCCGGATGTTCCCAACAGTCAAGGTTCCAATGCAACCAGAACCCCCGTCGATTGCATACGGGCGCCAACTAGTTGCAAATTGAGGTGGCAACGGGTGTGGCACATCCTCTGGACGGCACGTGGCACAATAGGGACATCCCGCAGGACTACACTCGGGTCGAGGTGCATATCGTAAAGCCCGAGTTCATGACTTAGAAGATAGAACACCGTACTCCTGAGGGGCTCGTGTTACTCGGAGACATCATAAACTAGTTCATCCTCTGGCACAGACAGGACATTGTATTGACCGAGTCTTCACCAACTCTGACTGAAGTTCATCCTCTAGAGCGACCCATCGAGGACGGGGAGGTATACTCACCGGCCCATGACCATGACCACCACATGCTAAAGACTTCTCCACCTCGTACCGAGCAAGGGCATGATGACATGCCACGTCCTTCTCCACCTCGTACTGAGCATGGGCATGATGACATGCCACGTCCTTCTCCAGCTCGTACCGAGCAAAGGCATGATGAGATGCAACATCCTTCTCAACAAGCGCAACTGATACATGAACAACAAGTGTCTCATGAACAGAAATTGCCTCGTGAACAGCCGATACGTGAAGAACAAGTGGCCCCTGGAGCAGGTGATGCACAAGTTGACAAGGACGTGCCCGAATGGGAAGCTCGAAACAAAATCCCAATCAAGATAAGGCCATCGTATGTGGGCATTAATGACGTCTCGTCGGTGCACAAGTGGATGGCCCATGACCAGTTCAAGCCTAAGAACCAAGTAAAACAATTCAGAGCACCAGCTTCTGAGGAGGGCACCACTAGCAAACTACACAAAGGGTTTAACAAGTATCCAGCTGTTGATAACCTCAAATGGTCAAATGATTGCCCGGATAAATATGAAAAAGGCAAGAACTTCCTACCAAACCGAGTCATACAGTGCTTGCCACGTGGAATGAGAAAGTTCCACGATTGGTACTTGCATGCTTAGATAACATAACTAGAAATCTTACAAGCATGGATCCCTACCGGCACATTTGGAGCCCCAGGTGGGCAAATTGCCATTGAGTTTAAGGATATCTAGGCATGCTTCCACCTTGAACGAATGGAAATGAATCTAATTCGCATGTGGTGCCTATAAGTCCTTGCCCTCTCGATATGATATGAATGTAATCTTTTGATTTTGTTGTAACTAACCCACGCCGTGATTTGTAGAATGCAAGCGGACTTTGTGAGAAAGAGGCCAGCTCTGAAACACGGGTATATAGACCCTTCATCTATAGCATCAACAAATTTTAATTACCCTAAAGAGTGAAAACTAGATTGCAAAGAACTAGGAGGTGGAAAGACACTTAAGGAGAAAGAGAACATCAAGAACAAGAAAATATTGGAAGAGTCCCTCAAGGTTGCAGCATACATTGCCCTATGTTTTAAAAATCTCCAACAACACGACAATATATGGATACTATATCACTTCAAGTAAGTTCGACTGTATACTTAGCTTTGTTCAATATACTTTGTTCGATGCAAAAGAGCTTATGTGTTCCTTCTATGACTAAATTCATGCAGCGATCACTGGATTTGCATAGGTGTCTGGCTCTCACATAGCATGGCATGGGTCTTTGATTCAACGGATTTCCCAGTCGAGACATGCAAAGACTTCATAGCGATTGTCAAGACGTATACATATCGACAATCCTCATTTTAGCTACTATGTTTGTATACATACTTGTAAGGTTCAATGTGGGATACTAACAAGTTGCATTTGCTAAAACCATTGGAACAGGGCATTCAGGCACTATGTCCAGGAACATAAGGGGAGGCATCATCCAAATAGGAAGGAAAAGTTGTATGTCAAAACTCTATGTGCGGTAAGTGTCATTTACTTTGGTACTCCATATATTACGTGTCTGTCAATAGCATTACTTAACATCTCCATATGCAAAACACACAGTGCCCCAAGCAGAAGCCTGGGAGTCTACATTATGGATACTGCACATGTATTATGATGAGTACCATCGGTGGCTACAACAGAAATCCCAATCTAGTAAGTTTGAACCTCTTCGCTCGTAGTATGAAAAGTTCGCATATGTTGTGATATAGTAAACCTAAACTTGTTCTCTTGTAGTTGGAGAAAGATAAAGACACGAGAAGGAACCCATACAAGGATGACGAGCTCTTAGAGATGGTCGACGACCTTTGCAACTTCATAATGGACCAGATTGTGTACCATAAAGGCACTTACCATCATCTTCTTTCCAACTTAGGTAGTCATCCTCTATACCAACACCTTTGTGAGACTGATAGGTTAGCCCTAGGCCGTTGATGACAATGTGGACTTGGTATGGTTTGGATCAGACTTTGGAATGGTTTGGACTTTATTTTGCATGTGGACTTGTGGATTTCTTAATGGACTATGTTATAATGATGGACTTCATAATGAACTATGTTGTAATGATGGACTTTTGTGAATTATGACTTGTGATGATGTTCTAAATAATGGTCTTGTGTTTGTGGATGTATATATGTATATTTGTGGCGGTCATATTCGAATTTGAATTATATATATGTGGTCAGATTTGAATTTGAATTATTTTTTTGCTGGAAAATCCACTGTAGGGGCGGTTCGTGATTGAATCGCCCTTACAAATACACACAGCAGGGGCGGCTGGTGATATAGCCGCCCTTACAGAAGTCCACTATAGGGGCGGCTGATATTACCAGTCACCCCTACAGAGGGCACTGTAGGGGCGGCTGAAAACACCAGCCGCCCCTACAGAGGGCACTGCAGGGGCGGTCAGGAAACTGCCCCTATAGAGGCACCCTCTATAGGAACACCCTAAGAAGGGCGGCTGGCGCAGCCGCCCCTACAGAGGCTCTAGAGCCGCCCCTACAGTTAACTTTTGTAGCATGCGGTCTTGAGAGGGAGTGATGATGTGCCATTATTTGTGCAAGAATGTATCAAGGGATTCCTGGATATACTGCCAGCGTAGTTGTGGCGGCTCATGATAGCGTTGAAGCTACCATGGGCTGAAGCTACCCAGACGAGTTGGCATCCCTTTCCTTTCGACCAAAATGATTTTGTCCTTTGTCCAAAGCTTAGGCAGTGTTTGGCATGGCTCCATGGGCTCCGGCTCCTCCTGTCTTGGTCCTGGTAGACACTGTTGGTGACTGTAGCGGCTGCCAGCAGTGCTCCGGCTTCCTCCAAATTGCATTGTGAACCAACAGAGCCGGAGGAGCTGCGATTTGGAGGCTCCGGCGGCTCCTCCACGGTGGTGCTACAATAGCCGGAGCCGGAGCCGGAGCCGTTGGAGCCTATATTTGGCCATCTGGCACGAGCATTATGGGACGACACTGGCACGGCACGAAGAAGCACGGCCCAGGCACAGCCCGGCCCGGCTCCTGCCGTGCCCGTGCCTGGCACGGCCCGGTCGTAGTGCCATGCCTGGGCCGCCATGTCGGCCCGTAGTGCTGGCCCAGGCACGACACGGATAAAGGCCTGCAACTATTATATAAGCAAGCACCATTCACTCCCAAACCCTATCTTCTTGCTCTCTCGTCTCTCCTCTCTTTCCTGATGGCGTGCGGCGCATCTGACCGCGGCTACGGCGGCGCAAGGCCGGGGGCACGTCTCCGCAGCGGTTGTCCGAGGTCGGGCCGTGTCCCTGCAGCAGCAGTGGTGGGGTGCATCCGCGCACGTCGGTGGCGTCGCAGGCGCGTGCGGCCGGCGGCGCGTCTCCTTGGTGGTGGTGCGTCCACGCGGCGCCGGCGCTCATCCAGGGGCAGCGAGGCACGTTCGTGTGGTGGCTGCACGTTTAGGCGGAGACGTAGCTTTGGCTCGATGGCGCGTGGCCATGGCGACGGGCCGGCACAGGCTTGGCGGGTCATCGTGCCCATTGGCACGGCATGGCATGGCTCCGCCTCCGTAGTGCCGTGCCTAGGCCGCAAGGTCGGCACGGCGGCACTATCAGGCACGGCACAGCTACGCCACCGTGTCGCATAGTGCCGTGCCCAATCGTGCTAGTGCCGTGCCCGTGCCGTGTGGGCCGGTTGGCCATGTATACTGGAGCCCCTCCAAACAGGCTCTTAGACAACCACAGACACATAGCACTAAAGCTGCCATGAAGCGCCCCATAGGTAGTTCAGTGCTACCATGGTTTATATTCACAATAGTCGGACGGTCTCCAATGTGCAGCCCTAAGACATGGATCAAAGGCATCAGAAATAGATGCTTCGCAAAAGTGGATGTCCATGCTACATGCATTGACATTTGTTGCCGGACTCAGCACTTATATATGTATCCATGTTCTTTTTTTGCGAACATATATGTATCCATGTTATATACACTGTTACACAAATTCTTAGTGAAACAATTTAATTATGTGCTTACATATATATTGACACACATCTATACTATGAACATTTATTATGGCCACCATTAAATTCATAGTAATGTTTAATGAGATGTATTGTCTACTGTCTTTGACAAATGCATGACATTATTAGGCTATGTTTTCTATCCAAAGCAGCAAAAACTACATACTCACTACTGAGAGATGATAACACTTCAAAACCCATATGGTTGCTAATTGTTCAAGAAACAAAGTTTGGAAACAACACAATATCAGCAAAACACATGCTGCCACGCATGTGGATGCTGCATGATTGCATGAACTGACAAATAGTCATCATATGGTTTAAAGGAAAATCTATATATTAAAAGGGACCAAATCTGCCGGTGATTAATTTGGTGCATTTGCTGGCAGGGTATCATTGTGGTGGTTGTCTTGTTGTCCCTTCTATTGTGAGGATGGTTGTTTCTATTTAGTATGCAGTGTTGTTATTGTACATTGCTTCTTCTCAATTAAGAGAAGATATACCTGATTTTTTGAAAGAAAAAAACAAGGCCCGGGTGTGTTCACTAGGCAGGCAAATAAATATACTACACCATTGGTGTATGGGGTAAAGACTATGTGTATCGTGGGATTGAGAGACACCAGGACTCTTAGCTGCACTAATAGGTAGGACGACTGAGGCCCAGCCAACAAAACCAAAGCCGTAGAGCTTTAGGGCATATAATGTGGCTTGAGCCCTAGCACTATTCAGGTACTGTAGTAGGAGTTAAGAAACAAGAGAAAATCCCTGTATAAAGCTATGAAAACTTCCTCTTCCTCCTATACCATGAAATTTTTTTCTTCCCTACCTAGTACAGATTCAAGTTTTTGTTCCCTATCTAGCATTTCCGTCAGGTTTTAGAGTACATTCTGCTAGAATTCCATTAAGGCAGGGCTCTACCTTAGAAAATCATATATTTTTCATACAATGTCACGTGAAGATGATTTTTATATGAAAATTGTAGCTCTCGATGGGATCTACAACTTTATAGTTTCTAGGTTTTTCATTTGAGGTCATTAATTGACATACTAAAAGAATAATATAAATTTTCAGCACATATTAATTGGGTACTAGGGCTTGTTATCTTAGAAAAATCTTATCTTTCTTGTATGACATCATGTAAAGATAATTTTTACATGAAAATCGTAGCTCTTGGTGAGTTCTACAACTTATTATTAGTTTTGGGTTTTTTCATTTGTGGTCATTTAAATGCTTAAAACATAATTTAAATTTTCAGCAGCACATTAACCGTGTAATCAAACTTGTCTTGCTTAGAAAAATCATATCTCTCTTCTATTGTGTCCATTAAAGATACTTTTTATATGAAAGTTGTAGCTCTTGATGAGACCTACAACTTTACAGTTTTGAGTTTTTTATTTCAAATAATGCAGATTTAAAAAAAATCTATAAACTTTTACCACCATTTTAATCACGTAACGCGGCTCGCAACAAGCCCTGGTGTAGAGAATATTAATATGCTGTTGAAACTTTACATTATTTTTTTGATCATCTTAATGACCCGACATAAAAAATCTCAAAACAAAAAAATGGAATGGTCATACCACTACTACAGGATGGCATTGTTGTCCCGGGCGGTAACGGCCTTTAGTCCCGGTTACCGCGCCGGGACAACGATCCCGGGACTAAAGGTGCAACCTTCAGTCCCGGGTCATCGAGCCGGGACTAAAGATGGACCTTTAGTCCCGGTTGGTGTTACCAACCGGGACTAAAGGCCCTCCAGCCGAACAAACGTGGCCGCACCCTTTAGTCCCGGTTGGTAACCCCAACCGAGACTAAAGGTTCCTTTTCTTTTTCTTTTTTTGTTTAATTTGTTTTTAGTTCAGTTACACATATTTGTTTAATATATAATATGTTTTTATGTACGTATTCTACACTGCTAATATAAATACACGCACAGCATATAATTACATCTAATTCTCATCTCGAGCATTATTATATTCGAATAAAGTATGAAACTATATATATTATAGATATATATGTATATATACAACACTTTCATAATCTTGTTCTCGAAAATAACGATATCAATAAACATTTAATTTACATCATTTATTCCTTAGGATCAAAGTAGAACTCGCCGTTGGGATTTAGCACTTTTTCTAGAAGAAATCCTGCTATTGACTCTTGAACTGCTTTCAGATGGTCTTTTTGCATGACCCTTTGTTTCAACCATTCAGTCTTGCATTTGAAATAAAAGGAAA
This sequence comes from Miscanthus floridulus, assembly GCF_019320115.1. Lineage (NCBI taxonomy): Eukaryota > Viridiplantae > Streptophyta > Magnoliopsida > Poales > Poaceae > Miscanthus > Miscanthus floridulus. Next base: position 44,264 of record NW_027098335.1, on the reverse strand, counting down.
AGTATTAATACATATATATATATATATTCATTTAAAAATAAATAAAAAATTGATATATACGTACTCTGAGGACATCTTCAGGAGTTCTTCTTATGTGTGCAGTGATAAATTCACAAACGTAGTATCCACACAAGTTATTACCTGGTTGCTGCCGCAAACACCACTGTACGAGAAGAAGATTATTCTCATCATCTCACACGTAAATTGAAGTACGATATAGTAATTAAACACGTGGGGAAGTATATATAGTACAACTTACTGGTATTTCAACTACATTAAGTGGTGCCTTGCAATCCTTGCGGTGTTGCCGAATAAACTCTTTCCAAACCCTGTGCGACCAATAATGTACGATCGTTAATAAATTATGGCAAAGTCTATTCAATAATAGTTGTGCGCGAGAGATCAAAATTACCCCTGGATAATGTCTATCATATCTTGGTATAGTGCCCGCTCTTTTCTCAACGAGTCCAAGATTACTAACCGACTTGAGTTTAACTCAATGACAATGAGTATCCAGTGAAACCTGCATTGGTTTATACACACACGTACATGCATATAAGTTGTATTGATATTACATAAAATGTGTAGACTACATTATTATTAACACTTACTCAAAGTTGTACGGGAAAAGTATTGTTGTCTTGTCGTGCTGCTTCACGAAGAACCTCATGATATTCTTCTGTGCTTCAGATACCCACTGCTCCTTGGCAATAATATCGGTTTTGAATACGATATAAGGATCAATGAAGCCAACACTGGTGTCTTGTATTCTTTGGAGCTCTGACATCTGAATCTATATATAAATATAAGTTACATGTGAGGATAATTATATACACGTACGCATGGAAGTGAGTTTATTAAATAAAAGTACGAATCACTTACAAACAAAAGGAGCTAATGATTGATTTGTCCAGAGCGTCCATGTGGTATAGTTGATGCAATTCTTCGAAACTAATATGTAAGATGTCATCGCCACGGAAGTAATGATGGTCTCTAAATCTGACAAAGATCCACTCCTCACCCCTGCCACACGCCTGCATGTACCACTTGTTGAGCAAGTACATTTGCGTACCCAATTCATTCAGAGCCGCAGGGTTGTACAGACTTTTGCCAAATTTATAAGTCTTCCAGGTATCAACTTCCAGGTTCTGGATTGGAGCTTTGCCCATCAATTGATCCAAGGTTAAACCAGTTAGTTCAAAAAAAGCATTAAGGTCTTGAACCGACACTTCTCCAGAGTTGTCTGGTCGATAGACTTCTATGTTGGAACCATATTCATTAGCAACAACAAGATTTTGCATTGGTTGCTTCTGTTGTCCGAGCTGTGGGACATCCTTCCCTGATGCTCTTTTCCTTTTCTTATCTGCATCATGTGACTTCACGAGGGAGCGGTCATAGTCTGATAGTGGCGGAGGCTTACGAAGTTTAAGCATCTTTTTCTTGTGAGCTTCGACCTTCTGCCTCAGCAGATCTCGTGGTATGTAAAAGTACGGCTTCTCCTTAAGCTTCGCTTGTCTCTGCTTTTGGATATCTATAAAAAAATCTTCACTTTTTTGTCTTCTTCAGCTGCTATTTGCTCATCAGTCTTTTTAGGAAGTATTTCTTGAGAAATAACTCTTTTTTTCGGGGTCTTCTTTGCCGCCGGGACCTTAGACGTCTCTGTAGTGCGTCGCTATGGAGGGGGTGGGGGCGGTGTTGGAGACCGGCGTGGAGGCGATGAGGCCGGTGTTGGAGACCGGCAGTGGAGGCGTTGGAGATCGTTGTGGAGGCGGTGGGGCCAGGTGTAGGAGTTGGAGATCGTTGTGGAGGCGATGGGGCCGGTGTAGGAGTTGGAGATCGCCTGTGGGGATGAAGTCGTCTCGCCCCCCTGCGACGCTGTGATGAGATGGGGAATGAATGATTGGGCTAGGCTGGGGGAGACCCTGCTACAAAAACAAGTTGTGAGTCAATTATTTTTGAAGCCAATATAAAATTAATGGAAAATAATATTTCATTCACTTTCATTCAGTACCTAGGGTGAGGTAGGGGAAGCGGTGGCGTCCCAGGAATGATGATGAAGCATTTGCGCCATTGAATAAATGTCTTCTCTGCTTCTCCTAGTGTCTTCTCCCCATCACCGCCTTCAATGTCAAGAGGAACATTGTTGTAACCTTTGAGCACTCTATCGACCGAGACGCTAGCATATCCAGGTTGAATAACTGACCCATGGATTCTTGGTGTCTTTCGTTCGGTCTATTGGAGATACAACCCCGACAGCCACCATGATTGATGCATTATTACCATCTGGAATGTGCAGCTCACATGTTGTTAGAGGCTCGGTAATGTCATCAACAGGGAAGCGCAACCCAGCATCATCTTGAATAACTGGCAGCTCTGTGGAAGCACAACTGCTTTTCATCTGACCAACGGGGCTAATGGTGACTCTCGGCGTTGATTGCGATTGCATTTGACTCATTGCTAGCTGCACTTGCCTCTTGATCTCCTCCTGCATTCTTGCCTCAAGAGATTTTTCTCATTCACGTGATTCAAGCAATGCTTGTCGTGACTCATTAACAAATTGCTCCAATACACGGATTCGGTCTAGCCTCCTCATCCTTCTTTCTCTGGCGGCTTCTGTAGGTATCCTTGTCTGCTGGGAATGCTTGTAGCCACGGAACCGCCCCATAGCCTCTTGTTCGACCACCGTGTTCGGGATTCTCTAGGGCATATGTCAATTCATCCTTCTCTCTGTTGGGCTTGAAAACACCACTATCAGCTTCTTCCCTAGCACGAGCTAGTCTCTGTGTTGCTCTCTCAATTTTTTGGCCAAAAATTAGCTTGCCAGTGTCTGGGTCTAGGCTTCCCCCATGAGCGTAGAACCAATTCTTCGCGCGTTGAGGCCAGTTCTTCTCTATTGTTTCAGGTATGATTCCCTTGGCAGTAATCTCTGCTTCTAGGTTCTGCCACTTGGGAATAGCACTCCTATAACCACCTGATCCCATGCGATGATGGTATTGCTTCTATCGGGCATTCTGCCGATTCCTCATCACACGTTCCTCACTCTCTTGAGATGTCTTGTATTGTACGAAGTCATCCCAATGGGACTCCAACTTGACAAACGCCTTAGCATTGAAATCCGGCGTATCATTCTTCAAGATAAACTTTTTATACAATGTCTTCTTCCAACTCTGGAACAATGTTGCCATCTTCTTCATTGTCCAATCCCTCACTAGCTCCTTCAAAGCATCATCTACTTGTAATGTGAAATGTTGAGTGATATCTCTCCAAGCTAGGTTCTTGTCACTGATCAGATACAAAACTAACATTAGGAGCGGATATCTTCTGCTTCCATTCACGAGCACTAACTAGGGATCCTATCCCTTACAATGAACCCACATTGATTGACATATGTCTGAGCATGTGGTCCCAATGGTTTGTCGGTGTCGGTGTCGAATTCTGATATTATGAAATGGCCCTCTAATGGCTTTTTTGGCCCTCGGACTTTCCTACTCTTGCCGGTGGTTGATGTAGATCCAGAGACCAGGCTACATGAGTAGAAACACAACGATTAACAACAAATATACGTACGCATGCATCTATAAGAGATGATAGATAATCGAATATACCTCGCCTAGTATTTTCTTGCGTGACAATTTGTTGATCTTCAACCATCGGGATATTCAGGATATCCCTCATAATCAGCAAAGTACTGACTCGTGTCATCTACATCTGCATTGGTGCCGGCGTTGATAATATCCGCCATTATGTCATCATTCAAGTTATCATCCTGGAGTAGCCATTTGTATCTTCAAGATAACACATAGATAGAATTACTATGGCACATAACATAAGTACATGTGATAACACATATAGAATTACTAAATCCAATTAAATATAATAACACATAATATTTCATAAGGATAAACAATAATAAGGTATAGGCTTTGGAATCGAATCAAAAACACTTTCGAACCAAAAACATGGAAATAAGTACATGTATATATACACATAGAATGATACAATTTTCTCTCTCTCTCTCTCAACACATAGAAATAAGTGCATATGTATATATCTCTAGATATGCATGTGATAACACATAGAATGTCTCTTAGATATAATTTTCTCTCTCTCTCAACACATGGAAATAATTAAGTACATGTATATATACACATAGAAATAATTAAGGTACATATATATGTATACATATAGAATCTCTCTCTAGATATGCATGTGATATAGATAGAATTACTAATAAAATATCCAAGTGATATATAGATAGAATTACTAAAATAAAATATGCATATGATATAGAGATAGAATTACTAATAAAATATGCATGTGTCAATTACTAAAACAAAATTAAATCTAACAAATATATAGAGAGACAAAATATAATTACTAAATCCAATTAAATAAAATAACACACATACACACATATATCTAGATAGAATTAATTACTAAATCTAATTAAACATAACATATATACATAGATAGAATTACTAAATCAAAATTAAATCTAACACATATATAGAGAGAGATAGAATAATAATTACTAAATATATCAAAAACTATAATAAAAAACTATCTAAAAAACTATCTAAATAAAGTACTAATTAAATTTTAATATATTTAAATCTAATTAACATATATCAAAAACTATCTAAAAACTAACTAAAAAACTAAGAATAAACTACTAATTAAATTTTAATATATTTTAATCTAACATATATATCAAAAACTATCTAAAAAACTATCTAAATAACTATCTAGAAAACTATCTAAAAAATATGGCCGAGAGCAGCTAGCTAGCTGGCTATGGCGGATGGTGGGCGTGCTGGCCGACCACGGGGCCGAGCTGAGCACCTCGCGCGAGGACGACGTACGACGGAGACGAGCTCGACGGCCGTCGGGCGGGGCTCGACGACAAGGCCGGGCGGGGGTAGACGACGATGGCGGCACGGAAGAGACGAGCTCGACGGCCGGGCACGGCAGAGACGAGATCGACGTGTAGATCGAAAAGTAGAAGATGAACAGAACAGGAACTGTTCGACATATATAGGCCGGGACCCTTTAGTCCCGGCTGGTAACACCAACCGAGACTAAAGCTCCTTTAGTCCCGGCTGGTAAGCCGAACCGGGACTAAAGGTCCAACCCTTTAGTCCCGGCTCGGCTTACCAGCCGGAACTAAAGGAGCTTTAGTCCCGGTTGATGTTACCAGCCAGGACTAAAGGTATTTTTGGGCGGGCAATTCTGCCCACCCTTTAGTCCCGGTTCCTGGCCTGGGCCGGGACTGAAGGCCTGAAAATTTTGGCAGCCCGCCAGAGTAATTGGAAAGGCCTGGGATTTTGATTTTGTTCTCCTTGTTTAATACTAGGTTAATCAATTAATTCTATAGCAACTTCAATACTTTGCAATATTTATTTTAAAAAATACTATTGATTAACTAATTATTTATTGTAAATAGGAAAAATTTTGTAACCTAAAGTTTTTAATTTCTTTTATGAATATAGAATATAAATGTTACTAATACTAAGTATTTTGTTAATGCAAAAATATATTTGTAACTTAAAATTAATAAAACTAATATTATTCGATAGGAAATTTATTATCACATTATTGTAACGTCAATGTTTCAATTTTTTCTCGGTTTTTGACCAAAATGACAGGAAATTTTTGTTGAACCTATAAAAATAAAGAAAATATAGTATTTTTGTTCTACTAACTTTTTCAAATGAAAAAATGGCCTATATAAGGATTGTAGATCTTGATGAGTTGAACAAACTTAATATTCAAAACTTTTCAATTTGAGACAATCTAGGGTTCCGAAAACTAGTTTGTAGGCGTCGAAATTTAAAAATCACAAATTTGAACCATCTAAACTTTCTCAAATGGAAAGTTGACCAAAACAACAATTGTATATATTGATGAGTTGAACAAACTTGGTATTCAAAACATTTCAATTTGAGACAATCTAGGGTTCCGAAAACTAGTTTGTAGGCATCGAAATTTAAAAATCATAAATTTGAACCGTCCAAACTATCTCAAATGGAAAGTTGACCAAAACAACAATTGTAGATCTTGATGAGTTTAACAAACTTGGTATTCAAAACTTTTCAATTTGAAAGTCATTTAGAGTCTATAATACTAGAGTCAAAGTGTTGTTTTTTCATTTGACCAAATTTGACTTGGTCAAACTTGCTCAAATGAGACACTAAATGACCTCAGATGAAAAATCTCTGAATAACAAGTTTGATCATCTTAGCAAGATCTACAATTGTTACATAAGCTTATTTTCCTATTTGAGAAAGTTTTATCAAACACTAGTCACAAATTCTTGAATCTCATATAGACTTTCTAAAACTGTCACACACTTGTGAAATTTGAACTACATTTTGTTCAAACTTTCTCAAATGAAAAAATTGCCTATATAAGGATTGTATATCTTGATGATCTGAACAAACTTGGTATTCAAAACTTTTCAATTTGAGACAATCTAGGGTTCCGAAAACTAGTTTGTAGGCGTCGAAATTTAAAAATCACAAATTTGAACCATCCAAACTTTCTCAAATGGAAAGTTGACCAAAACAACAATTGTAGATCTTGATGAGTTTAACAAACTTCGTATTCAAAACTTTTCAATTTGAAGTCATTTAGAGTTCATAATACTAGAGTCAAAGTGTTGTTTTTTCATTTGACCAAATTTGACTTGGTCAAACTTGCTCAAATGAGACACTAAATGACCTCAGATGAAAAAACTCTGAATACCAAGTTTGATCATCTCAGCAAGATCTACAATTGTTACATAGCTCATTTTCCCATTTGAGAAAGTTTTATCAAACACTAGTCACAAATTCTTGAATCTCATATAGACTTTCTAAAACTATGTCACACACTTGTGAAATTTGAACTATATTTTGTTCAAACTTTCTCAAATGAAAAAATAGCCTATATAAGGATTATATATCTTGATGAGCTGAACAAACTTGGTATTCAAAACTTTTCAATTTGAGACAATCTAGGGTTCTGAAAACTAGTTTGTAGGCTTCGAAATTTAAAAATCACAAATTTGAACCGTCCAAACTTTCTCAAATGGAAAGTTGACCAAAACAACAATTGTAGATCTTGATGAGTTTAACAAACTTGGTATTCAAAACTTTTCAATTTGAAGTCATTTAGAGTTCATAATACTAGAGTCAAAGTGTTGTTTTTTCGTTTGACCAAATTTGACTTGGTCAAACTTGCTCAAATGAGACACTAAATGACCTCAGATGAAAAAACTCTGAATACCAAGTTTGATCATCTCAGCAAGATCTACAATTGTTACATAGCTCATTTTCCCATTTGAGAAAGTTTTATCAAACACTAGTTACAAATTCTTGGATCTCATATAGACTTTCTAAAACTATGTCACACACTTGTGAAATTTGAAACATATATTAAACATATTACAATATGAAGTCATAACATATTACATAATATCTGTCTCTAAAACATAATATATTAAACATGCATCATTGTATCATGCGGGCACAACAGTGAATTTCTTCTTGACGTATGACCCTTGGTTATGATCTTGTCGTAACTATGGAGTGTCTTCATCATTTAACATGATGCTTGGATCTTTCTTCACTATGAAGGGTGGAATTCGGACATTTCTTTCATAATCTTCTGACATATCTGACTTGTCTTCAATTCCCACTATATTTATTTTCCCAGAAAGAACTATGTGGCGCTTTGGCTCATTGATCATTGAGTTGATGTCTTCGTTTTTTCCTCTCTTTGATTTTGTAGACATGTCTTTCACATAGAACACCTGACTCACATCAGCAGCAAGGATGAATGGTTCATCTTTGTACCCAATAGTGTTGAGGTCCACTGTTATCATTCCATACTCTTTGTCGACTGTTACCCCTCCTCCGGTCAGCTTCACCCATTGGCACCGGAACAAAGGGACTTTAAAATTAGGTGCGTAGTCTAGTTCTCATATCTCTTCTATGCGGCCATAATATGTTTGTATATTCCCATTTGGATCTGTGCCATCTATGCGAACACCACTATTTTGATTGGTGCTCCTTTTATCTTGGGCAACTATGTAAAATGTATTTCCATTTATCTCGTACCCTTAGTACGTGAGGATATGCCATGATGGTTGCCTAGCCAACAAATACAGTTGCTCATCAATATTGTCATCACCTTGACATTCTTTTCGCAACCAACCACTGAAATTTTCCATGTGCTGACGCCTAATCTAAGCTTCAGTCTTCCCTGGAAACTTGGATCGTAAGAACTCCTTATGTATCTCGATGTACGGATGCACCAATGATGAGTTCTGAAGAACTGTGTAGTGTGCTTTATTGAAATAATCGTCTTCCATGCCAATATATGTTTTCTTCCCTAAAGTTCCTTTACCACTGAGTCTCCCCTCATGTCGCGATTCGGGAACGCCAATCGGGGCAAGGTCAGGAATAAAGTCAACACAGAACTCAATGACCTCCTCTGTTCCATAGCCCTGGGTGATGCTTCCTTCAGGCTTAGAACGAACTTTCACATATTTCTTCAAGACTCCCATAAACCTCTCGAAGGAGAACATGTTATGTAAGAACATAGGTCCAAGAATACTAATCTCCTTCACCAAATGAACTAGGAGGTGTGTCATGATATTAAAGAAGGATGGAGGGAACACCAACTCAAAGCTAACAAGACATTGAACCACATCATTCTGTAGAGTAACTAGTTCCACTAGATTGATTGCCTTCTGAGAAATTGCATTGAGGAATGCACATAGCTTCACGGTGGCTAGACGTACATGTGGAGGTAGAATTCCTCTTAAAGCAACTGGAAGCAATTGCGTCATAAGCACGTGGCAGTCGTGGGACTTTAAGTTTAGGAATTTCTTCTCTGGCACATTTATTATACCCTTTATATTGGAGGAGAATCCCGATGGGACCTTGATGCTACTTAGACATTCGAACATGCTGTCCCTCTCTTCTTTGCTAAGCGTGTAGCTAGCAGGACTTAAGTAATGATGTCCATCATCTGTCTTCTCTAGATGAAGGTTGTCTCGTTCTTTCATGCCCTGCAAGTCCTAGCGTGCTTTAAGTGAATCCTTTGGCTTCCCGTACACACCCATGAATCCTAATAGGTTCACACAAAGATTCTTTGTCAGGTGCATCACGTCGATTGCGTTGCGGACCTCTAGGACTTGCCAATAGGGTAGCTCCCAAAAGATAGACTTCTTCTTCCACATGGGTGTGTGTCCCTTAGTATCTTTGGGAACAGATTCGCTACCTTGTCTCTTTCCAAATACTACTTTCACATCCTTGACCATTGCGAGTACATCTTCCCCGGTTTGGTTATGAGGCTTCTTCCGGTGGTCTGGTTTACCTTTAAAATGCTTCCCTTTCTTTCTTACTTGGTGATTCAAAGGAAGGAATCGACGATGGCCAAGGTACACGACCTTTCGACATCTTTTCAAATATATACTGTCAAGGTCATCAAAACAATGTGTGCATGCATTATATCCTTTGTTTGTCTGACCTGAAAGATTACTTAAAGCAGGCCAATCATTGATTGTTATGAACAACATTGCTTGTAGGTCAAAGTGTTCTTGTTTGTACTCATCCTAGACACATACACCTGGTTTGTTCCATAAAACTAGAAGTTCTTCAACTAATGGCTTCAGATAGACATCAATGTCGTTGCCAGGTTGCCTCAGACCTTGGATGAGGATCGGCATCATAATGAACTTCCGCTTCATGCATAACCATGGAGGAAGGTTGTAGATACATAGAGTAACTGGCCAAGTGCTATGACTAGTGCTCTGTTCCCCAAAAGGATTCATACCATCTGTACTTAAGGCGAACCTTAAGTTTCTAGCTTCATTTGCAAACTCTAGAAATTCTCTGTCTATCGCTCTCCACTGGGACCCATCAGCTAGGTGTCTCAGCATATTGTCTACCTTACGGTCTTCTTTATGCCACCGCAATAACTTTGCATGGTCTTTATTTCTGAACAAACGTTTTAAGCGTGGTATTATAAGAGCATACCACATAACCTTGGTAGGTTTTTTCTTTCTAGGACGTTGTTCACCCTCGACGTTACTAGGATCATCGCGCCTGATCTTATACCGCGCTGCTTTACATACCGGGCATTCATCCAAATTCTCGTATTCATTGCCATGGTAGAGGATGCAGTCATTAGGACATGCATGTATCTTCTAGATTTTTAATCCCAAAGGACAGACAACCTTTTTTGCTTTGTATGTAGTGGTGGGCAATTCATTTGGCTTCAGAAGCATCTTCTTTATGAGGTTCAATAAATTCCCAAATGCCTTGTAGGATACACCATTCTTTGCCTTCCACTGTAGCAATTCTAGTGTTGTACCCAGCTTTTTTGCCCCTCTTCGGCCGTCGGGTATAGCAACTTCCTATGATCCTCAAGCATGCGCTCGAACTTAACTTTCTCTTTTTCACTTTCGCATTCTTGTTGTGCATCACGAATGGCATCGCCAAGAGCATCACCGAGATCATCTTCTGCCGCTACCTCTTCTTCATCTCCCCTCATTGTAGTATCATCAAAGGCACCATACTGAGCAATATTGTCATCAATGTCTCAATCTTCTCCTTCACATTCTTCCATCATGACCCCGCTTTCTCCATGCTTAGTCCAACATATATAGTTTGACATGAAACCTGACTTAAGCAAATGTGAATGAAGACTCATTGAGATTGAATATTTCTTTAAATTCTTACATAGGGCACATGGACAGCACATGAAACCATCCCACTTATTTGCCTCGGCCACACCTAAGAAATAGTGCACGCCCTCAATAAAGTCTTGGGAGTGGCGATCAGCATTGTACATCCAATGGCGTGACATAATCTGCATTACACAACAAATTATGAAAACCTTGAACATAATTAAGTATTTTATTACACAACATAGATGACACACACACGGTTGATTAATTAACTAAGCCTGGCTACAATGTAAGCAATCCCAACTATCACTAAACAAACTAAAACTACAATGCACTTCAGTAACATAATTATTTCGTGACCGTACGCAACTAAAACAGACAAATCATTCGTTTGTTGAATATCAATAAGCTTCTCCTGCTGGCTCACTGCCTCATCATCAGCAGCCGCTACCTCAAGCGCACCCGAATTCTGCACGTATGTAGCATAATCTTCCTCCCAGTACCAACCATCGCATCCATTGCCCTCCCACTGAAATTAAAGCCAAAAAATATTTAGTCAAAAATATTCAAGAAAAGCAGGTCAATTAGTCATAATAATCAAATGCGTAAGAAACTCACATCGCGATCCGGGCACTTGTAGAAAACACGGCCCTTGTTGGGTCCCTGTCTCTTGACTCGGTACTCCATCACAATCTTCTGCTTACACTTGCCGCAGATAATGAGAGGGAGTTCTGGCCTCAGTCGTTTCGCAACCGAACGAGAGGCCGAGGATCCGGTACCAGTTGTCATTTACTTTCTATACTTATTTTTACAAACTAGTGTAAATTTCATATTTTCTAAAATAATATATTTAAACAAAACTAAAATTATTTATTTATCTAACTAAATCATGAAATATGTACTATGTATAATAGTAAAATACCAAACTATCAAGTGATTTTACTATTGTAAATCATCATGTGATTTTGAGCTAAAAATGACATAGAAATCATAATCAAATCCACCATATCAAGTTACTTTCTATACTTATTTTTGCAAACTATTGTAAATTTCTCATTTCTAAAGTAATATATTAAAAAAAATAAAAATATTTATTTATCTAACTAAACCATGAAATGTACTACATATACTAGCAATACTAAACTATCAAGTGATTTTGATGAACTAATTTAACTTTTGTTTATCCAAACATATATGCAAATCATCATGTGATTTTGAGCTAAAAATGACATAAAATCATAATAAAGTCCAACATATAAAGTTACACATGCATCTACATCGCAAAATGAGATAAGCTACTGATAAAACATAAGAGGATTAAGTTTGTTACCTTCAAAATCGAAGAGCAACACCAATGGAGGGGGAGAGAGCAAGAACAACAGCAAGCTAAAGAACAGAGGCAGTGAGTTTGAATGGAATGGCTCGGGCTCGGGAAGGAAGAAATGAGCTGGTCTATAGGCCGGGATAATTAGTTTCGGTTAGGGGGCAAAACTGGAACTAAAGATTAATCTTTATTCCCGGGGCATCACCCAAACCGGGACTAAAAGCTTTAGTCCCGGTTGGTAATACCAGCTGGGACTAAAGATCCCTGCCCCGCGGACAACCGTTGGGCAGGAACCTTTAGTCTCGGGGGCAAAAAAATGCCGAAGCTAATGCCAAATTGGAACATCATTCTAAAGTCTGTTCTCTAGTAATGTAAACAAACATAATGAACAGAAATGCTCGATAGGGAACAAAAACTTGAATAAGTGCTAGATAGGGAAGAAAACTGGCTTCACATGCTCCCTCTGTTCTCCGGTTCAATTTGGGTGGAGCTCGAGCCACAATTGTAGGTCTACAGTGTGCTAACGATAGGAGAGTAGTTGAAGCTGGAGCACTGAGAAGCTGAGAGGGTCGGACACGCCTGGTCCATTGCCACATCACCACGTCCGGTGACGATGTTGGGTTTCCTTCCGCTCACCGTGTAAAGCTTGGTTGATTTGGCAAGATTAGTTTGCTCTATATCAGAAGCAAGAGTTAAAGAATATTAGGAGTGTGGCAGAGGGAGAATGGAATAAGGAAAAAATAAAGTAACCAGCAAAATTTAGTAACGCCTGGTCTTGCTTAACATTGCCTTCTTCACCAGTGTCAGCCAACAAGCCTTGATCTGTGCAAAAATACTGAGTACCCTGGTATAGGAGCCTAAGCATGTGAAATTTTGCAAAAGTGCAGTAGCTAGGAAGTCAATAAATACCTTTAACTCCTAGCTATGAGCTTATATCCTTTGCTATCGAGGCCTTGCACATGCGCGATTAAGGCATGGATCAATTAGTTGCTAATAATTAGTTATTAGTTAGCTAATAGTTTATAGCTAATATTAGCTGCTATTAGCTAGTTTGGTCTAACTAGCACTAGTAGAGAACAGACCTTTGATCCTCGGCCAAAATGGGCTCTAGTCCCGGAATTTTTTGCCCCCGGGACTAGAAATACCTTTAGTCCCGGTTGGTGGCTCCAACCGGGACTAAAGGTTCCTGCCCAACGGCTACTGCGCCAGACAGAGGTGGCAGGGACCTTTAGTCCCGGTTGGAGCCACCAACCGGGACTAAAGGTATACTTTTACTCCCGGTTGGTGGCTCCAACCGGGAGTAAAGGTCTACTCCCGGGCCGTGGCTGCGCCCGGGGTTGGAAAGTTACCTTTAGTCCCGATTGGATCTATCAACCGGGACTAAATGTTCTCCCTTTATAAATCGGCCGTCTCCTCCTTCCTCCCCGAGCCCGAGCTCAGCACATTTTGAAGCTCACTGCAGTAGTGTTCTTGCTTCCTCCCTCCCTCCATTGTTCCTCCATCCATTCTTCGATTCCTCCGTCGATTCTTCAGTTGTAAAGGTTACCAATCTCATACTCTCATTTTTTACCATTTTCTTATACCATTTTATTCACTATATATATTTATGGTTCTTTATTGTGGTTTTTTTTCATTTGTAAGCAATTTGAGCTCAAAATCACTTTAAGCTTGCATATTTACATGAAAGAAGGTTAAAGTATATATAAATATAAAGTTAGAAAATAGTTAGAAAATTATAGCAAATCCTTACTAGTTGAACTTGCGGACCGTGTTCAGGTCGGCGAGGATGTTCTCTGCCGAGCGGTAACGGACGTCAAGGAGGAGCTTTGATTCTACGAGGGAGAGCGATAACGGTCGTGGAAGACCGTGTTCCCTTCCTCGTAGAATCGGAGCTCTTCCTTGACCAAGTACGGTGCCGTCCGGTGGAGAAATCCTCACCGAGCTGATCACGTAAGCAAGGTCAACTAGTACGGATGGTTATTTATTCACATGTCCCGATATCGTCGTAGTAGTCTGTCAATCACCGTACCTAAACGTAGTATATATAAATAAAAACTTAGAAAATAGTTAGAAAATTATAGAAAATCCGTACTAGTTGAACTTGCGGACCGTGTTCAGCTCGGCAAGCATGTTCTCTGTCGAGCGGTAACGGACATCAAGGAGGAGCTTTGATTCTACGAGGGAGAGCGACAACGGTCGTGGGAGACCGTGTTCCCTTCCTCATAGAATCGGAGCTCTTCCTTGACCAAGTACGGTGCTGTCCGGTGGAGAAATGCTCGCTGAGATGATCACGTAAGCAAGGTCAACTAGTACGGATGGTTATTTATTCACACGTCCTGATATCGTCGTAGTAGTCTGTTATGTGTGTACATTCCCATTCTTCTGTTAATTTGCGGAAATATCATATGAATTACTTACCTGCCGCAGTAAAAGACGAGAACACAATGACCATTAAAAATATCATTGTTTAGAGATCTAGATAATTTTATAGTTTGTTAATTTTATTTGTTTATAAAAGAAGAAATTTATAGTGTATTAAAAAATGAGTATAGAGAGTAGATGGCAACTGCTTCCGGGTCCTCGGCCTCTCATGGGTTTCCAAAGCGACTTAGGCCGGGCCTTCCTCTCATTCCATGCGGCAAGTGTCGTGATGAGATGAAGATTGTGATGGAGTACCGAGTGAAGAAGGAGGGTCCCAACAAGGATCGTATCTTCTACAAGTGTCCGGATCGCAATGTGAGTTATTTTATCGTATTTAATGATTATGGTTAGTTTATACCTATTTTCATGATGGTTGTGATTAAAGTTCTAGTTTTTTGTTTTAATTTTAGTGGGATGGCAGTGGACGATGTTCAGGCTTCTACTGGGAGGAAGAGTATGTTGAACTCGTGCAAAAATATCTTGCACAACAGGCAGATACGGCGGCTAATGAGGCAGTGATCCAGTCGAAGAAGCCCAAAGATGTTGCACAATCGGGGGATCTGTCTGTTTTAGTTGAGATTGGTCGCGAAATCCTTGTGCTCCTGAAATGTATTTTAGCTTTAGTTCTTTTAGTGGTTGGGATTGTCTACATTGTAGCGATGCTTTCATAAATTTGTATCTTTTGTGGTGGCACGCATGTTGTATAAATAATTAATTATGATCTAGGTTTTAATATGATATTTATGTCATGTAATGCAGATGAGCCGTCATTGGATGTATAATGCTGATCGCCGCTCACAAGAGTTCATTGACGGCGTGCATTCTTTATTACGTGCGGCCGAGACAAACAAACGCGACAGTTTCATGTGCTGCCCATGTGCCATATGTAAGAATACGGTGGAATATCCTTGCTCAAGGACTCTTCATTCACACTTGTTCAAGTCGGGTTTCATGCCAAACTATATTTGTTGGACAAAGCACGGAGAAACCGGTGTTGTAATGGAAGAAGATGAAGAAGAACAATGGGACGACAATGATATTATTCCTGATGGTGCGTGCTTCAATGATACTGCAATGGGAGAAGCTGAAGAAGAGGTAGCCGTAGAAGATGAGCCGGCTGATGATCTTTGTCAGGTCATTCGTGATGCACAAAGAGAATGTGAAAGTGAAAAGGAGAAGATCAAGTTCGAGCGGATGCTAGAAGATCACAAGAAATTGTTGTACCCAACTTGTGATGCAGGGCAGAAAAAGTTGGGAACCACACTAGAATTGCTGCAATGGAAGGCAAAGAATGGTGTATCTGACAAGGGATTTGGAGAGTTACTAAAAATCCAAAAGAAGATGCTTCCGAAGTACAATGAATTGCCCGCCACTACCTACGAAGCAAAACAAGTTGTCTGTCCTATGGGGCTAGAAATAGAGAAGATACATGCATGTCCTAATGACTGCATCCTATACCGTGGCAAAGAGTACGAGAAATTGGATGCATGCCCGGTATGCCATGCGTCGCGGTATAAGATCAGGCGAGATGACCCTGGTGATGTTGAGGGCGAACGTCCACGTAAGAAAATCCCTGCCAAGGTTATGTGGTATGCTCCTATAATACCACGCTTGAAACGTCTGTTCAGAAACAAAGAACATGCAAAATTGTTACGATGGCACAAAGAAGACCGTAAGGTAGACAATATGTTGAGACACCCTGCTGATGGGTCCCAGTGGAGAGCAATCGATAGAGAATTCCCGGAGTTTGCAAATGACGCAAGAAACTTAAGGTTTGCTTTAAGTACAGATGGTATCAATCCTTTTGGAGAGCAGAACAGTAGTCATAGCACTTGGCCTGTTACTCTAAGTATCTACAACATTCCTCCTTGGTTATGCATGAAGCGGAAGTTCATTATGATGCCTGTGCTCATCCAAGGCCCGAAGCAACCTGGCAATGACATCGATGTGTACCTGAGACCACTTATTGATGAACTTCTCATTTTGTGGAATAAAGAAGGTGTACGTGTGTGGGATGAGTACAAACAGGAACACTTTGATCTGCGAGCATTGTTGTTCGTAACAATCAATGATTGGCCTGCTCTAAGTAATCTTTCAGGACAGTCAAACAAGGGATATAATGCATGCACACACTGCTTCGGTGATATTAGAGGTGTATTCTTGAAAAAATGTCGAAAGGTCGTGTACCTTGGCCATCGTCGATTTCTTCCTGCAAATCACCCCGTAAGAAAGAAAGGTAAGCATTTTAAAGGGAAAGCAGACCACCTGACCAAGCCTCACAACCGAACCGGTGAGGATGTACTTGATATGGTCAATGATGTGAAAGTCGTCTTTGGAAAAGGACATGGAAGCCAACCTATTCCGAAAGACGCTAACGGTCACGCACCCATGTGGAAGAAAAAGTCCATATTTTGGGACCTACCCTATTGGCAAGTCCTGGAGGTCCGTAGCTCGATCGACGTGATGCACCTGACGAAGAATCTTTGTGTGAACCTGCTAGGCTTTATGGGTGTGTATGGAAAGCCTAAGGACACATTTGAAGCACGACAGGACCTGCGTTGTTTGAGAGAAAGAGACAACCTGCATCCAGAGAAGACAGATGATGGACGCCATTACTTACGTCCTGCTAGCTACACTCTAAGCAAAGAGGAGAAGGAAATCATGTTTGAATGCTTAAACAACATCAAGGTACCATCTGGATTCTCCTCGAATATAAAGGGTATTATAAATGTGACAGAGAAGAAATTCTGTAACTTAAAGTCCCATGACTGTCACGTTCTCATGACGCAATTACTTCCAGTTGCATTAAGAGGAATTCTACCTCCAAATGTACGTCTAGCCACCGTAAAGCTATGTGCATTCCTCAATGCAATTTCTCAGAAGGCAATTGATCCAACTGATCTAGCTAAACTACAGAATGATGTGGTTCAATGTCTCGTCAGCTTTGAGTTAGTGTTCCCTCCTTCCTTCTTTGATATTATGACACACCTCCTAGTTCACCTAGTCAAGGAGATTTTCACTCTCGGTCCTGTGTTCCTACACAACATGTTCCCCTTAGAGAGATTCATGGGAGTCCTAAAGAAATATGTTCACAACCGTGCTCGCCCAGAAGGAAGCATCGCCAAGGGCTATGGAACAGAAGAGGTCATTGAGTTCTGTGTTGACTTTATTCCCGACCTTGACTCGATTGGTGTTCCTGAATCGAGACATGAGGGGAGACTAAGCGGAAAGGGGACACTAGGGAGGAAAACATATATTGGTACGGATGATGATTATTTCAATAAAGCGCACTACACAGTTCTACAGAACTCCTCTTTGGTAGATCCGTATATTGAGACACACAAGGATCTCTTACGATCTGAGTTTCCAGGCAAGACTGAAGCTTGGATTACGCATAAGCACATGGAAACTTTCGGCGGTTGGTTGCGAAAAAAATGTCAAGGTGATGAGAGCATCCATGAGCAACTGTATTTATTGGCTATGCAACCATCATGGCATATCGTCACATACAAAGGGTACGAGATAAATGGGAACATATTCTACACAGTAGCCCAAGATAAAAGGAGTACCAACCAAAACAGTGGTGTCCGCATAGATGCCACAGACCCGAATGGGAATAAGCAGACATATTATGGACGCATAGATGAAATATGGGAACTAGAATATGCACCTACTTTGAAGATCCCATTGTTCAAGTGCCAATGGGTCAAGGTGACCGGAGGCGGAGTAACAGTAGACAACGAGTATGGAATGACAACAGTAGACCTTAGTAATATTGGGTACAAAGACGAACCATTCGTCCTTGCCAAGGATGTGAATCAGGTGTTCTATGTCAATGATATGTCTACCAAACCAAA
The DNA here is from genome assembly GCF_019320115.1 of Miscanthus floridulus. Taxonomy (NCBI): domain Eukaryota; kingdom Viridiplantae; phylum Streptophyta; class Magnoliopsida; order Poales; family Poaceae; genus Miscanthus; species Miscanthus floridulus. The sequence goes on along the minus strand of NW_027098335.1, from coordinate 25,984 downwards.
AAGAGGGAAAAACGATAATGACTCAACCAAAGAGCCAAAGCGCCACATAGTTCTTTCAGGGAAAAGAGTCATCGTGGGAATTGAGGACAAGTCGGACATGTCAGAAGAATATGAAAAGGATGACCGAATTCCGCCCTTCAAAGTGAACAAAGACCCTAGCATCTTGGTAAATGATGAGGACACTCCATGGTTACGAAGCGATCATAACCAAGGGACATACGTAAAGAAGAAGTTCACTGCTGTGCCCACTTGATGATATAGTGATTTAATATAGTGTGTGTTTGAGATATTATGTAATAATTGTGAATTCAGATGTTTATTATGTCATATTTCAAATTAAATCAATGTTTGATTTGGTGGGATTTCTCTCTCAAAAAGGTAAATTAGGATACTGAGTGATGAAAAATTAAAATATTAACGTTAAAATGATGTGAAAACAAATTTCCTGTCCAAAACCAATAATTTTAATAATTTTAATTAAACACTACATTTTTGCATTAACGAAATAATAAATATTAGTTACATTATGTTTTATAATTCTAACAAAAAATAAAAAAAGTTAGGTTATCGATTTTTCCTATGTGCAATAAACAAAAATAAAATTCATATTTTTAACAAAATAATTTTATGCCTTTTATTTAATTTACTATGTATTTAATAAAAACTATTGCATTTCTATTGTATTTAACAAGACTATTGCTTAAAACAGGCGGGAAACGAAACTGCAGGCCACCTTTACTCCCGGGTGGGAAGCCCACCCGGGAGTAAAGGTGGGCTGCAGTTTCGTGGCCCGCCAAAAAAAGCCTTTACTCCCGGTGCGTGTTACCAACCGGGAGTTCAATGTGGATACAGGAGAACCGGGGGGGCCGAATAAAATGAAATTTGTGCACCACTGTGGTTACCTTGTACGGGACCGGCTCCCGATTAGTACCCGTGAATGGAAGAAGAAGACCAATGCTCCTCATATCAGTTTTGTCTCCGATCGTGACAAGGCGTTAATTTGGAATGATGTCTTGGTACATTTCACGCTCCAAACAGATGATTATGATGATATAATAGATGGTGATGAATTGAAGGAGCGAGTTAGGGATTGGGCAATGAAGAAGATGGCCACCCAGTTTCAGACTTGGAAGAAACACCTATACACGACGTATGTCAAGAAGAACATAGCACCAGATTTTACTGTCCCAGGCCCGATCTCAAAGCAGAGGCCCTATTGGGATGAGTTTGTACAGTACAAGACTTCAGAAGAGGGTGTGAGTCGGGTGATAAAGAACCAACGTAATGCCCAACAGAAGACATACCACCATACCTTGGGATCAGGTGGCTACCCGACTGCCATTAAGAAGTGGAACAAAATGGAAGCAGACCTTCTTGCCAAGGGTATCAGACCAGAATCACTCGAGTGGGGAGAACGTGCAAAGAATTGGTTTTTCGCTCATGGGGGAACACTAGACCAGGAGACAGGGAAGTGCGTTTATGGCGCAAGACTGCAAGAAGCAGCAGAAAGATTGTTTTATGCTCAGAGAGCTGCTGCTAGTGGTGAGTTCAGGCCCAACAGAGAGAAGGATGAGCTGACATACGCCATCGGGACTATTGAACATGGTGGCCGAACTAGAGGCAAAGGAAGTGTCTCGTGGGAGCATGGATTCCCTCAGGACAGACCTTCCTACAGAAGTCGCCAGAGAAAGAAGGAAGAAGAGGCACACCGGCTCCAGAGGTTGGAGGAAGCGGTGCGTGAAGCACAGGAGCGGGAAAAAAACCTTGAAGCGAGAATGCAGGAGGAAATCAAAAGGCAAGTGCAAATAGCAGTGAGTGCAAGCAAGCAGGCATCAGAGCCAGGAATCAACATTAGCCAATCTGTTCAGTTGAAAAGCAGCTGCGCTTCCACGGAGATACCAAATCAAGGGGACACAGGACTGCGCTTCCCTGTGGATGACGTCACTGAACCTTGTACAACGTGTGAGCTACACATTCCGAAGGAGAATTCCACAATCAAGGTGGCTATCGGTCTTGTTAATCCTATCGACCGAACCAAGACACCAAGGATTCATGGGAATATAATCCAAGAAGGATATGCCACCATCTCGGTAGATAAAGCTGAAAAAGGTTTTAGTGATTTGCCTCTTGACATTCCTGGAGGTGATGGCGAGAAGACTCTAGGAGAAGCGGAGAAGACATTCATTCTATGGCGCAAGCGCTACATCATCATTCCAGGGATGTCGGCTCCACCTCCTTCTGAACTACCTCACCATAGGTACGTGCGGATGAAAACACTACATCATTAATTTGTATTGGCTTAAATAATTAACAATCTGCTCATAATAATATGTCATTCCTTTTTTTGTAGCAGATCCTCCCCCAACCTAAATCCAATTGTTCAATCGCCAGATCATCATAGTGCTCTGTACGATGACATTGTGTTGGAAGACGAGGCTGCATCCACACCCTCTCCAAGGAGGTCTCCAACGCCGCTGCCGCCACCTCCAAGGAGGTCTCCAACGCCGCTGCCAACACCTCCAAGGAGGTCTCCAACGCCTCCCCCGCCCCCGCCTACCAAGAAGCCTAGCAAGAGGCCAGCCCCTCAAACGAAGAATCAGTCCCCGCCTGCAAAGAAAGCCACCGTGAAACCAAAGGCTATTCCCAAAATAATATCTGAAGAGAAGGAAGAAGGAACTGATGCATATAAAAAAGACATGTCTAGATTCTATGACAAACTTAAAATGAATCAAGAAGCAAGGAGAAACCCAGAGAAACCGTACTTCTTCGTAGCTCCGGATATTTTAAGAAAAAAGGTGACTTCTTACCAGCATCAACAGCGGGAATCTCGTAAGCCGTCCAAATCAACGTTATCAGACTATGACCGCACTCTCACCAAGTCAATTGAGGCGGCACAGAAAAAGAAGCGGGCAGGGAAAGGAGTTGCCCAACTCGGACAACAAGCGCACCAATCAATCCCCCCGCTAGTTGTTGGTAATGAATATGGTTCGAATTTAGGATTAATGCATCAGGCAAACATACCTCCGGATGTCGATTTGGATCACCTTGGTGAATTTCTTGATGAGACTGGTCTCGACCTTTACCAGATGTTTGGTGATGGAAAAATTGAGAGTGCGGCGGAGGTTGATATTTGGAAGAAAAAATTTGTACTAGGCCAGAGTCTATACAACCCTCAAGCCTTATCTGATCTGGGGACGCAAATGTACCTGCTAAACAAGTGGTACATGCAGGCGTCTACCAGTGGAGACTTCTGCGTTGGTGTCAGAATTAGAGACGAACATTGGTTCCGTGGCGATGATGTTATGTATGTTGACTTTGCAGAATTTCATCAACTATGCCACCTTACCTCTCTGGACAAAGTTATCATTAGCTGCTATTGCCTGTAAGTAATAATTCTTTCGATCTATTATTAAACTCATCATATGTGTGCATATGCATATAAATTATCCTAACAAGTACTATATATATGCAGATTTACAATGACAGAGCTCAGAAAGGAAGGCTGCAATGAAATTGGTTTTGTTGATCCCCATATAGTATTCAAAGACCCAATTACTCCAATGACTAATTGGAAGTCTGAGTCAGAGAGTAACATCATGAACTTCTTAGTGAACCAACGCCACAAGAAGGATATACTCTTTCCCTATAACTTCAAGTGAGTGTTAATCATGTCGATCATAGCCTTAATGGCTCATATGTTGATTCTAGTTAATTAATGAGTGTTATGCGTTATATCCTATAAACACATGCAGCAATCACTGGATATTGATGGACATCGATCTGGTGAAAAGTCACTTGATAATCTATGACTCGATGAGAAAACCACAACAAGACTACCAAGATATGATAGATATTATCCAGAGGTAATTTCGGGATCTCTAGCAACTATATATACACACAAACATGATGATTAACTATATCTGATGACGTGGCAAATTTTTTATTGGGCAGTGTTTGGAAAACCTTTATTGAGAAGCAACACATGGAAAAATGCAAAGCGCCACTGAATGTAATCCCATTGAAAGTAAGTCCCCTGAATCGCATCATCTTTATTAATTAAACATATAGCTTTCACCGGATCACCAGATTGGATGACAAATCTTTTTCTCGTAAAGTGGTGTCTGAGGCAGGAACAGGGGAACAACTACTGTGGTTACTATGTTTGCAAGTTTATCAAGGTGCTCTCCCAAAGAACTCCTACAGAGAGACTCAAAGTACGTTAAAAATACACTATATATTCATTTAATTATTATTATTGATTGTGTTACTATGTCTTTATATATATATATATATATACATATATTAATTTATTTTCCTTTAATTCAAACCTGTAGACTCGATGGTTGGAGGAAAAGGTCATACGGCAAGACCAAATCAAAGCAATTCAAGAGTCTATAGCCGGATTTTTTAATGAGCAGGTCATCGATTCCAAGGGCGAGTTCTACTTCGACCCAACACTGCCATTGAAGCCAAGCTAGAGGATGAGAAGAAACTTGTTATGTCACAACAACTATAATGCAATCTTTTGTAATATATGCACATGAAATAATATAATGTAAAATACACATATGCATGCATGCATGTAAATATATATATGATGCATGCATATATATATATATATATATATATATATTTCTATGCTTGAATTGTGTGATTTAATACGTTCATTGTGCTTGAACCGAAACATACTATATGCGCATATAAATGTATAATTAGCAGCGTACAATACGACTTCGAAAACCTATTTTGAAAAGAAAACAAAAAAATGAAAAGAAAAGAAAAAAGAAAAAAACCTTTAGTCCCGGTTCGTATTACCAACCGGGACTAAAGGTGCCGGCCATCGTGGCATGTCAGGAGGCACCTTTAGTCCCGGTTGGTGTTACCCACCGGGACTAAAGGTCCTCCTTTAGTCCCGGTTCCTGACCCGGGACTAAAGGACCCCCCCTTTAGTCCCGGATGCTTGCTCCCGGGTGGGGAACCGGGACTAGAGGGGGTTCCCCACCGGGAGTAAAGCTCGGTTCTCTACCAGTGTAGCGAAATAGTTGTTAGTTGCATTGGGTATTCAGCTAATAGCGACACTATTAGCTAAACCTGTTTGGATCAAGGAGTTAATTATTAGCATCTAACTATTAGATCTATGGATCAAAGAGAACTTAATCTAGGCATAGAGTGCATTATGCTTGTGTTCTCTCATCAAGAGAATTTTAAATGACAAAGCTAAAAATGGGGAGAAAATACTAAAAATATTATATGGCATGTACTTCATAATATCAAGGTATGTATATTTTTCATATAATATACTCAAGAGTCGATAGCCTGATTGACATGTGGGGAGCTGTGTGAAGAGGTCGTAGGAGCGGAGGTGCACTATATATTACTACCGGCGAGCTTGCTGGATAATATTGCTTTAGGGATACTTGCTGCATAATATTGGGATGGAAGGAAGCAGTTGTGCGATTAATGGAAGGGACGAATGAGAAGTAAAGCAAGGTGGATGATCACGTATTGTCTATATTACACAACTATAGTCCAGAATGCTGGTTACGTGCATGTTTTTTTTATAGAATCTATGTGCATTTGATGTCGCAGCTTCCTGCCAGCCGGGCCAGGACCACCAATTATCTTGGCCCTTATAAAAGGCACACAAGTAGCATCTTGTCTGCCATTCATTCTTTAACAAAAGGAAACACATGAGAGGGAGTGTGTGTGCTTGTGTCCGCGAGAAAGCACCCATAAGTTACATAGCCATGTGGGATTTGGAGGCATCGAGATCTTTGGCTATGCTCATCAGGGCTAGATGGTGCTCACACAGTACTCGAATAGCTCGTGTTGAAGTGCTTAATGAAGCTGACTGATGCAAGGAAGCATTCTAATCTGAAGTTGGAGGGCCGAGTCTGCAGAGACCTGACCCATATCGTTGTTGATTGAACAGATGAAGAGAGAGTGTAATCAAGTAGCAAATGATTTCACTTTGCTACCTAGAAGAGATGTGCATGCAGCTTTTGAGGAAAACAGGACGGGTAGCCCCCTATTGGGATTTATTAAACATAAACCAGTTGTAACCCCAGCTTAAGCTAGCAATAAGATTGTGCAATTCTCTTGCACGGGGTCAGCTATAGCAGTCCTAAGCGTCATCTCAGTTCATATACCTGACTAATATGGTACCGCAATCAGTCTTGAGAAGCCGAGGAGAAGATGTAGATCCCTAAATGGAAGTAATCATTTTTTGGGGAAAAATTACAGAATCAATAAGCCTGAAATAAGTTTAAAATATCATCCGATGTTAGTGTAGCTGATGGCTAGCTCAATGCATACACCTTTCCAGACGAAAAGGAAGCAACCCATTTTTTCTGAAAAGGAAGCAGTTTGTAATCAATTTCTTTGGGACCTATTCAACCTTCGCAAAGGCAAATGGGCAGAGGAGCTGCCGAAGGTAGTATGGTCCCATAACACTACGGCTTCTAGAACAACAGGATTCACACCGTTCAAGCTCCTATACGGAGAAGAAGCTATGTTACCTGAAGAAGCCACACATCAGAGCCTCCGCGTGATAAAACAAGCAATGGCCGAAGATGAAGAATACTCCAAAGAGACAATTGAAGGCACAAGATTGGAAGCCGTCGAGAATATTGCAAAATACCAAGAACAAACCAAAAATGGAGAGACAACAAAATAGTCAGGAAAAGCATACAAGACGGAGACCTGGTACTCAGGAGAAGACCTAACGCTGAAAACATCGGAAAGCTCCAGCCAAAGTGGGAAGGACCTTACATGGCGAAGGTTGCCAGGAGGGTTGGGTCGTTTCACCTAGTCGATGGCGAAGGCAGCACAACAACCCACACTTGGAAAATCGACAATTTGCGTAGGTTTTACATCTAAAATGTAAAAAGGTGGCCTCCACGGAACTATAAGCGAAGGTCGCCGGTTATCTAGGTTTCGCATTTCTTTCTATTTACATTTCACGTAAAAGGGCTTGCACTCTTTTCCTCACAAAGGGGGCTCCTAGCGGAGGTGAGGTTTTAACGAGGCAAGTTCCGTGTAAAAAGCCTCTACAGATATAAAGAGGTATCCCCCGAAAAAGGAAAAAGAAAAAGCGAAGGTCGAAAGTGGCTAGCAATGGAGCCACAATATTCGACAAGCACACGTTACCACAGAGGACTCTCCAATACTTTAGACAAAGAACCTAAAGCTTGGAACGACCTCCGTGGCTAAAAATGAGCCTACGACCTTGAGAAAAGTCCTGTCCATACTTAGGCATCAAGGGTGCATCTAGACGGCCGAAAAAGTCCAAAATCAACCTAAAAAAGACCTACAACGTAGGCATTGGGAGGAGGCTCAACAGTAATAAGCCGCAATCAAACAACCAAAGTTAACAAGATAGTACAAAGATAATAACGGGAAGCAGATACACCAAGTACAAGGAAATCTTAACTTAAAAGCATATCTAAGAAATAAACACTATCCAACCAACAAGATTTATTGAAAAAAGTACAAGCGCCGCTCTATAAAACCCAACACCCCACCGCAGTAACCGCCCCGATCAGTGCACCCTCACACCATCACCACTAGAAAGAGCGCCAGGGGGGAACCGAACCAAACCAAAAAGCACCACAAAATATATCCAGGGAGATAAAAATGGAAGCCGGAGTCTCCCCAAGAATAGAAAGGTCGGAGGCATCACGCGAAGACTCGTAAATCCAGCAGTTCGCTCAATCCGGTGAAGGCCCCGATGAGAACAAACACATCATCCGTTTGATGTCGCAAGGCCTTCACAACAACCAGGACAACTCTAACCAGGAAGGCACCAGCCAGTGTCAGAGGTTGCGGGAGGGCATCACATGAATGCTCTTAACATCCCCCCACAACCGAAGGCACCATTTGGCGCAACCCGACATTGACCATGTTTGACAGGAGTGTAGCTGCTTTAGCAAGACCGAAGTCCGAAGATAGGAATTCCATACGCAAGCAGGAGCACTGTACAAGAAATACTTCCTTAGCCTCCATTGCTTGCTCAAATTGTACCGTGGCCTCTTGAGAAGCTGCAACAATTCACATCGGCGCTCCCGACGAATACTCAAATTGCGCCAAAGCCTTTGCAACAACAAGATCGAAGACGAGCGCCTCAGTTCCTCCGCTGCGACGCGTAGACTAGTACTCAACGTCAACCAGAGAAGAGAGAAGCGGAGGGAAGGAAAGAATAAATAGGAAACTGTTGTAGCCCTTCGACCTGAATGGAAGCTGTAACTAGGCTACTCAATGAAATAAAGCAACTAATCATCTCAAACTTAGCTTTATTCAAACAAGTACATTACAAAGTGCAAAAGCGTATTACAAAAAGTGCAACAATAGAAACACTAATACACCAAAGAAGCCAAAGCTTTACAAGAGCCGTGAAGGCTACCCAACCAAAGACAAAATAGACCCTAAACTAAGTCGGAGGCCATGGCCCTCGCCAAGCTAGAGAACGAGTAAACTCCGCACGCTCATCATCGAGATCGTGCATCACAAAATCGAACATATCCTGGACAGAAGCGTGGGAGAAGGTATCATGCTAGTATCCCGACAACTCTCTACTGACATAGACACCATCTCGCATCATAGTTAAAGGAACAATGTCTTGCGCAGGCCCCTGAGGGGTAACCTGCGCAGATCAAATTTACATCAAGATATAAAAATGCAAAGTAGCATGCGAAGACCCACTATACATTAAACCTAAAAAACATCCGAAAAACCTAAAAACTACACCTCCGGCGCCGTAGGTGCGGAGGTAGCCTCTCCAGCCCTCGGAGCATCGGCGGCGGCAGCAGGGGACCTTTGGCCTGGTGCCTCGCTAGTCTTCGACGTCTGCCCTTCAGCGGCATGTTCCGCCCCAACCTTATGTAAGTCCTGCTTAAAACATGTCGAAGGTTAATAAAAATGCACAAAGGACAAAAGTAACAGAAAATAGAAAATTATGAGCATCACTAACCGCAGCGCGGCAGGCCTCCGCCAGCGAATGGGCATCAACATGGCCAAACTTGAGCCAAAAATGCTTCATAAAGTTCCTGACTGGCTTTGAGATCTCTCTCGAGGTCTCCCCAAACTCCGAAGGCCCTTCAAACTCCCTCTGGCCCCTCAGCTCCGCAAAGTGCACATAGCCTAGCTTCCCGAGCTTCTTGCACAGGTTCGTGGCACAAGAGCGCACGCCGAAGTCCATAGCACCTCCGACGAAATCGGTAGCCTAGCGATATTTTCCTCGAACCAGGCAAAGATGCCAAGGGCAGAGGCATCGGAAGGCAACGGCAAAGTAGCACCACCGAAGCCACCTAGAGCCGCCTGGTACAACTCAGCCATCGCAACCCTAGCAGCATGCGCCTCCTCCAAGCGCCTTTGCAGCAGCTCAACTTGCGCGCTGAGTGCATGGCTCGAAGATCTCTCCGCATCAATCTCCTTGCGAATGCCCTCGTTTGCATCAACAGCTTTTTGAAGCCGAGCAAGGGCAGTCCCTTCAGCGGCCTTTGAGCCAGTAACATCTTTTTCCTAGGCCTCCACCTGCGCCTTCAGGTCATCAACAGCCTGACGAGCGACGCGGAGGTCCCCCGCCTCCACAGAAAGCTTCTTCTTTTCGTCCTCTTCTCTGTCCAGTTCTTTCTAGAGGGCCTCAATAGCCTTATCTTGCTTGATGACTTCCAAGGCTGCGCGCTCCTCAAGAGCCTCCGACATATGGTGTCCCTAAAAAATAAACAATTAATAAAACATGGAAAACAAAAAAAAAACAAAAACTGAAGACTTCAAAAACCAGAAACATGAACCACGTAGTTGTGCTCAAGGTTGTAGCATGTGGAAGTCCACCTTCTTGAAATGGTGCCGGGCACGATCTGGCGAAGAGACAAAAAATAAGAAAAAAGTAAGGCAAAACTAACAGGAAAACACATACACAAAACACAACCTCCTATCTCGGTGTAAAGAGCATGTAAGGTCTCCACCTACCCACTTAGTGTATCGGCAGTGCCTTTGCCTACAGGAGAGACAAACGTCAATAAAACACAAACAAAGATACCAAAATAAAAAGAAAACACACAAGTACAAAATGAACGAACATCCGGTAGCAGGGGTCGCGCCCCCGCAGGACTAGCCCCAACTTGTAAAGGGGCCTTCGGAGGAGCGTGCAACCCCACACGGGCGAGATCCACCCCATCCAGAGCAGGCTTCTCCCCAGGGATAGGCATCTCCATCGCCTTGGTCAAACCAACTAACAAACAAAAACGAGGAATCTCAAATAAATGCAAACAAGCAATGCACGGCAGACCAACAGAAAACAAGTTACCTAGAAGCAAACCACCCACGACATCACTTGAGGTCCCAGGACCCATGGTTCATGGAGAGGTTGATGCGGTCTCCGAGACTTGGGGCAAAGCTGAGAGCGCCCGCTCTTCGGACTCAGCCTCCTATTCCTCCAAGTGCTGGGCCTTTGCTGACCGACTAGCTTTAACAGAGGTTTCCTCACTAGCGGAGGCAGAGGCAGAACCAGCTCCCGCTGTATCACGCTCAGACTCGAAAGAGTCATCCCCGAGGACGCAGTGCAACGGGTTCACCACGAGCGCCTCCACCCTAGCAACTGCAGTTGCCTTAATAGATGAACCCATCAGGTCTTCGTCAGGGCGGCTAGGGGAAACTTGGATTGGATGGCAACGCCAGCAGGGCGGGCAACCCCAGGCTCGCCTTGAGCACTCTCAGCCACTTCCTCGGCCGAATCCATGGCGACCTTCGCCACCTTTCTTTTCTTGGCGACAGCCTTCGGGGCGTCACCTTCCTTTCTCTTCCTCGATTCAGCCCAGACCGTAGCGACAGGGGCCACGACGGATTTAGAGGTCTTCACGGCCTTCTCCTACACTAACTTCAATATCTTTTCAGGGACCCTACAATTCCCATACTTTACCTTCATCTCCTCAAACACCCGGTTCAATCGGGGCATGGTATCGTCATTGGTGCGGCGGGGCAAGTACCCCCTCTTGGAAATCTCTCTGAGTATCTTCGAGGCTGATTGTTCCACCTCATTGATGAACTCTTCATCTGTCTCATCCTCCGCTCGGGTAAGGTAGAAGCAGGGGCAGAACTGCCCCTCCGCGCTGTCGAAAACCGGCAGTTTCATCCTCACCAATGTCATCCGAGGCCTATGCTTCCCAAGAGGCTAGAAGTTGGACACAACCATCTCTTCGACAAGGTCACGGCCTTCGAAAAATGGTAGGCCTTCCCAAAAGCAGCGTCGCACGCTGCTCTCTCCTCATCGACCTCTGAAGGGGGCCTCACGCGGGTTGAAGGCTTCATCTCTCCCATGATTGAAGCGAAGGGGTACTTCTTGACCTTCAGCCCAGTCTTCAAAACAACGCCGGGGGTCTTCACATAGAACCAGTACCAAGGCCAGTCCTTCTCCCACTTGTTTTTCTGGGCAAAAGATATCTCCAAGCCGCCCTACTTCTGTGCCCTCTTCGCCATAAACGCACAGCTGGCGAACTGGTACTCCACCTCCACGCCATCGACCTTCGCCTTCTTGGGCTGGCGTTGAAGCTCATAATATGCGCAGAAGGTGTCCAGGTCCGATGGAGCCCCATACGTCTCACAGGCATAGCAAAATTTGCTCAGCATCAAAATACTGTTGGGAGTGAGATGATAGAGTTGTACATTGAAGGTCTCCAAGACCAACCCAAGGAAGTAGATCGGAGGGATCCAGAGGCCGCAAGCAAAAAAGTCCTTGAACATGACGGGCTCATCTACCTCCGACCGAGGAACCGTCTCACCATGAGGGAGATGGCCTTTTCCCTCTGGAAAGCATCCTTCCTCCTCCAGCGATTTTATTGCCTCCTCTGTCATGAGCGAAGGCCCGAAATTTTAGGACTTGGCCATCTGAACCTTCGACTTTTTGGTAGGAAAAATAGGAACCAAGTCTCCAATGGAAGCCTCGATGTCCTCCAAACCGTCTTGAGCCTCTGTTGAAACGGACATACACTCCTTATACCTCCGCAGCCAACCCTCCGACCTAACGTCGAGCAAGCGGGAGTAAGGACCGCTAAAGCTAGGCCAGCGAAGGGCAGAACTAGCGGGCAAAGCCACTTCCGAAGGCAGCGTGAAATCAAGGAAGTAGCAGCGCGAGCAAAAATCCTAAGTCCTAAGCCATTAAAGCGAAGGCAGCACAACAACGCAGCAGCGGGCTTGGAAGAGCACTAAAGCGATGAAAGCGATGGCTCGAGGAGTTCGATGGGGGCCTCCTCACCGATCCCCCCTTATATAGGCCGCGAGCGGACACTTCACATTCCAAGCACCAACGGTCATGGCTGTTCCCCAACAGTCGTGGCCATTCGAAAAAGCATCAGTCTCCGAGCCACTGCAACCAATCAGAAAGCAACACGTCGCCATACCAAACGGTCCGATATGGGCAGCCCAGGGGGAAAGAAAGCCTCCGTCACTCCATATCAGTGCCACATTTTGAGGCTCATGGCTCGCTCGCACCGGACTGCGCCCTCAAGGGTGGAACTGTTGGGACACTAGAACACGGATTCGTGGGGGCTAAGGCTAACATCACTCAACAACCTCGGGTCATCTTTGGATGTTTTGCATGAGCACCTGGTGGAGGACCTTTGCTCGAACGCCAAGACAGCGCGGAGACCTAGGAGGTGAAGGCGGAGGTCCACGCGGGGGACCCAGAAGGCAATCCCGCAGAGCCTTCGCCGGGCACGGCGAGGCCTCCGTCTGCAACTGACGGTACGGGCGAAGGCCTGCCCATGAGCTCGCATAGGAGCGGCGGGAAGTCAAAGGCGGAGGCTCCGAAGCGAAGGGCAGAGACACCTGCGCCCTGAGCAAAGAACCAGGTTGTGCGGAAGACGGCAGAGACAGTACGGCCCAAAAACTAGAAATGGGCCCTTGGTGGGCCTGAAATCGGGGCCCAAGGAATACTGGTGGTGTAGGAGGCCGAAGCCAGAGAGCACCGTGGGGGTTAGAACCAGTGTAGGAATATTTCGGGAATATGCCTGAGGTTAGAGGGTAAGATTGTAATGTACGAAATTGGCAAGTGAAACCCTATAAAAAAGGGAAGGTGTCCTGTGTAAAGGGGTTGTTTTTTGTGAGTACATTTATGGAACCCTAACTAAGCTTGGGCCCACTTTCCTCTTCTCATACCTTCGCCCGAGGCACCCGGTTGGGCGAAGGTCTCCCGTGTATTACTTGCCGGAAACCCCTGTTTTCCAACACGGCTGAACTGTAGTGTCCGCATTATGCATTAATTGCCAAGTTGTATTGTGTGATGTCATCCTTACATAGGCTCGCGACTTCCATTGGGCGTCTTGTTTTCAATTGAAAAGTTTTTCTATTACGCTCCTAAATATGCCACTAGAAATAGATTATAATTTTGTCAAAAACCTTTTTTCTTGGTTTTGCCAAAGGTAGCTCTGTATCTCCTCTAGTAACTATAGATGGAGGCGCTTTGATTTATGTTCCGAATGTGGGGGATATCACACCAAGTCTATATTATTGCCCAAGTTTCCTTTGTGTAAATGCAGTCTTTATAAAAGGGAATGTTGGGTGCTCACATTGGGGTTCATGGTGGCCAGGTTGAAGCCAACAGCGGCAGCAACAAGAGACATTGGTAATGCTGCTGCATACACGAAACACCAGGGCTAGCTGTTACTATGGCATCGATATCTTAGCCACTAAGGAACCTATGGACAAACCAACTTATAGAGATACACGTGCAAAGATAAGAGGCATGTGATGGTTGAAGGGTTTGAGCGTTGGCTGCTAGATTAACGGGGAACGTCATTACCATCCTTAGCAGCACAACTGCCGCCAGGACAGGGATAGCTTTCACAAAGGGTTTTGTGATTTGTGATGCATTTTTCCAGAAGCAAAACAATGTCAAGTTTGATTTGAAGTAAATAAGAAATACGGCAGCATTAGCGCCCGGATGTCAGTCCGCACTCTGCGTCCAGATGTCCGCGCCTGCGCCTACTGCACGCACAAGCGGCGCCCACCCACGCCACTCCCCCACGCTTTCCTGCTTCCCGCGCCCCTCCATGCCTGCTGCGCCACTTTCCTCCATGCACGGCACCCCAGCAGCTATAGCAGGCAACTGCGGAAAGTGACTCACATTGCAACATGCACAACGCCCCTGATCTACTTTTTCAAACATCCAAATGAAACAATTGCAACATAAGTTCGAAACATGCGCCTAAAACATATGCAAAAATACATGAGAACACTTGAAAAACAATTGCATATGCAACATCCTGATAAAACACTTGCAACATATGTTTGAAACATATGCAACATCCGGATAAACACACTTGCAACATACGTAAACATTGGGAACAGACACTTGCAACATACGTGTACAACCTTACAACATATGCAACATCCACATGAAAACACTTGAAACATACCTACGAAACATATGAAACACTTGAAACATGCGCTTGGGAGCCAGGGGGCGTGCGATTCTAGCCGTCGGGGTTGGAGCTGCCGCCGCTCGAGCACCACCGCCACCATCGCTAGCAGCACCAAGCTTGGCTCGGCCGGGCGGGCGGCGCACATGACGGCGCGGAGCTAGAAGCGCGGGATGGGCAAGCGCGATGGGCGGGTGTGAGCGGCGCGGGATGGGTGCGCGGCAGCAGCGAGGCGGAGTGGGCGCACGCCAGACGGGAAGGCCACGGCTGGAGAAGGCTGTTGCATTGGGGAAGGCCAGCGGTGGGCGGGTGGCGCGGTGGATGTGCCCACGGCGGTCGCATGCGTGCGGCAGTGGGGAAAGAAAATGTCGTTGTGTTTTTATTTTTTGGAGAAACCGCGTCGTGCTGAAGGTGGAGCGGAGGAGGCCCGTTGGGCCTGATCATTGGGTAGGCCCGGGAACGAGCCGTACGAACTGAACACGCCGGGAAGAACGCTTGTGTGTGCTGGCACTATCGTAAGAAAATACTGATATTTATGATATGGAACAAGTACGATTGATAATACAATATATTTTTTATAGTGAATCAATTGGAAGAAGACACAAATATTGAGACTATTCTTTCTATAAATCTAGAAGAATTAGATGTCTGCATTTCTTTTATGTGGAGTACTACAAAATTATGGGAAGCTGAGGGTGTTATAACAGCCAAGCCAAACTCTTCTGTGAACTCAAAGGCCATGACCCAACCAAACATCAACTGCACACCACTTGTCTTGACACCACACAAGAATTGCATCACAGCATGCCTTCACCTTCTTCCTCCCGTCATCACTCCACGCCAAGACCTCCGCTCGTCGTCTCTTACAAATGCCAAGCCCATGCCCTTCCTCCTACTCACTACCAACGCCGCCCAAGAAGGCACCAACAACCAGCAGCAGCTCAGGATGGGCGACGCACACTAGTAGAGAACAGACCTTTGATCCTCGGCCAAAATGGGCTCTAGTCCCGGAATTTTTTGCACCCAGGACTAGAAATACCTTTAGTCCCGGTTGGTGGCTCCAACCGGGACTAAAGGTCCCTACCCAACGGCTACTGCGCCAGACAGAGGTGGCAGGGACCTTTAGTCCCGGTTGGAGCCACCAACCGGGACTAAAGGTATACTTTTACTCCCGGTTGGTAGCTCCAACCGGGAGTAAAGGTCTACTCCCGGGCCGTGGCTGCGCCCGGGGTTGGAAAGTTACCTTTAGTCCCGGTTGGAGCCACCAACTGGGACTAAAGGTCCCCCTTTATATATCGGCCGTCTCCTTCTTCCTCCCCGAGCCCGAGCTCAGCACATTTTGAAGCTCACTGCACTAGTGTTCTTGCTTCCTCCCTCCCTCCATTGTTCCTCCATCCATTCTTCGATTCCTCCGTCGATTTCTTCGATTCCTCCGTCGATTCTTCAGTTGTAAAGATTACCAATCTCATACTCTCATTTTTCACCATTGTCTTATGTCATTTTGTTCACTATATATATATGGTTCTTTGTTGTGGTTTTTTTCATTTGTAAGCAATTTGAGCTCAAAATCACTTCAAGCTTGCATATTTACATGAAAGAAGGTTAAAGTATATATAAATATAAACTTAGAAAATAGTTAGAAAATTATAGAAAATCCGTACTAGTTGAACTTGCGGACCGTGTTCATCTCGGCGAGCATGTTCTCTGCCGAGCGGTAACGGACGTCAAGGAGGAGCTTTGATTCTACGAGGGAGAGCGGCAACAGTCGTGGAAGACCGTGTTCCCTTCCTCGTAGAATCGGAGCTCTTCCATGGCCAAGTACGGTGCCATCCGGTGGAGAAATGCTCGCCGAGATGATCACGTAAGCAAGTTCAACTAGTACAGATGATTATTTATTCACATGTCCCGATATCGTCGTAGTAGTCTGTCAATCACCGTACCCAAACGTAGTATATATATAAATATAAACTTAGAAAATAGTTAGAAAATTATAGAAAATCCGTACTAGTTGAACTTGCGGACCGTGTTCATCTCGGCGAGCATGTTCTCTGCCGAGCGGTAACGGATGTCAAGGAGGAGCTTTGATTCTACGAGGGAGAGCGGCAACGGTCGTGGAAGATTGTGTTCCCTTCCTCGTAGAATCGGAGCTCTTCCTTGACCAAGTACGGTGCCGTCCGGTGGAGAAATGCTCGCCGAGATGATCACGTAAGCAAGTTCAACTAGTATGGATGGTTATTTATTCACATGTCCCGATATCGTCGCAGTAGTCTGTCAATCACCGTACCCAAACGTAGTATATACAAATATAAACTTAGAAAATAGTTAGAAAATTATAGAAAATCCGTACTAGTTGAACTTGCGGACCGTGTTCAGCTCGGCGAGCATGTTCTCTGCCGAGCGGTAATGGATGTCAAGGAGGAGCTTTGATTCTACGAGGGAGAACGACAACGGTCGTGGAAGACCGTGTTCCCTTCCTCGTAGAATCAGAGCTCTTCCTTGACCAAGTACGGTGCCATCCGGTGGAGAAATGCTCGCCAAGATGATCACGTAAGCAAGTTCAACTAGTACGGATGGTTATTTATTCACATGTCCCGATATCGTCGTAGTAGTCTGTCAATCACCGTACCCAAACGTAGTATATATAAATATAAACTTAGAAAATAGTTAGAAAATTATAGAAAATCCGTACTAGTTGAACTTGCGGACCGTGTTCAGCTCGGCGAGCATGTTCTCTGCCGAGCGGTAACGGATATCAAGGAGGAGCTTTGATTCTACGAGGGAGAGCGACAACGGTCATGGAAGACCGTGTTCCCTTCCTCGTAGAATCGGAGCTCTTCCTTGACCAAGTACGGTGCCGTCCGGTGGAGAAATGCTCGCCGAGATGATCACGTAAGCAAGGTCAACTAGTACGGATGGTTATTTATTCACATGTCCCGATATCGTCGCAGTAGTCTGTCAATCACCGTACCCAAACGTAGTATATATAAATATAAACTTAGAAAATAGTTAGAAAATTATAGAAAATCCGTACTAGTTGAACTTGCGGACCGTGTTCAGCTCGGCGAGCATGTTCTCTGCCGAGCGGTAACGGATATCAAGGAGGAGCTTTGATTCTATGAGGGAGAGCGACAACGGTCGTGGAAGACCGTGTTCCCTTCCTTGTAGAATCGGAGCTCTTCCTTGACCAAGTACGGTGCCGTCCGGTGGAGAAATGCTCGCCGAGATGATCACGTAAGCAAGGTCAACTAGTATGGATGGTTATTTATTAAAACATGTTTTTGAGCTATAATGTATTAAAAATGAGTATAGAGATATAGATAATTTTATAGTTTCTTAATTTTATTTGTTTATAAAAGGAGAAATTTATAGTGTATTAAAAAATGAGTATAGAGAGTAGATGGCAACTGCTTCATTGTTTAGAGATATAGATAATTTTATAGTTTCTTAATTTTATTTGTTTATAAAATGAGAAATTTATAGTGTATTAAAAAATGAGTATAGAGAGTAGATGGCAACTGCTTCCGGGTCCTCGGCCTCTCATGGGTTTCCAAAGCGACTTAGGCCAGGCCTCCCTCTCATTCCATGTGTCAAGTGTCGTGATGAGACGAAGATTGTGATGGAGTACCGAGTGGAGAAGGAGGGTCCCAACAAGGTTCGTATCTTCTACAAGTGTCCGGATCGCAATGTGAGTTATTTTATCGTATTTAATGATTATGGTTAGTTTATACCTATTTTCATGATGGTTGTGATTAAAGTTCTAACTTTTTATTTTAATTTTAGTGGGATGGCAGTGGACGATGTTCAGGCTTCTACTGAGAGGAAGAGTATGTTGAACTCGTGCAAAAATATCTTGCACAACAGGCAGATACGGCGGCTAATGAGGCAGTGATCCAGCCGAAGAAGCCCAAAGATGTTGCACAATCGGGGGATCTGTCTGTTTTAGTTGAGATTGGTCGCAAAATCCTTGTGCTCCTGAAATGTATTTTAGCTTTAGTTCTTTTAGTGGTAGTTGGGATTGTCTACATTGTAGCGATGCTTTCATAAATTTATATCTTTTGTGGTGGCACGCATGTTGTATAAATAATTAATTATGATCTAGGTTTTAATATGGTATTTATGTCATGTAATGCAGATGAGCCGGCATTGGATGTACAATGCTGATCGCCGCTCCCAAGAGTTCATTGACGGCGTGCATTCTTTGTTACGTGCGGCCGAGGCAAACAAACGCGATGATTTCATGTGCTGCCCATGTGCCATATGTAAGAATACGGTGGAATATCCTTGCTCAAGGACTCTTCATTCACACTTGTTCAAGTTGGGTTTCATGCCAAACTATATTTGTTGGACGAAGCACGGAGAAACCGGTGTTGTAATGGAAGAAGGTGAAGAAGAACAATGGGACGACAATGATATTATTCCCGATGGTGCGTGCTTCAATGATACTGCAATGGGAGAAGCTGAAGAAGAGGTAGCCGCAGAAGATGCGCCGGCTGATGATCTTTCTCAGGTCATTCGTGACGCACAAAGAGAATGTGAAAGTGAAAAGGAGAAGATCAAGTTCGAGCGGATGCTAGAAGATCACAAGAAATTGTTGTACCCAACTTGTGATGTAGGGCAGAAAAAGTTGGGAACCACACTAGAATTGCTGCAATGGAAGGCAAAGAATGGTGTATCTGACAAGGGATTTGGAGGGTTACTAAAAATCCAAAAGAAGATGCTTCCGAAGGACAATGAATTGCCCGCCACTACCTATGAAGCAAAACAAGTTGTCTGTCCTATGGGGCTAGAAATCGAGAAGATACATGCATGTCCTAATGACTGCATCCTGTACCATGGCAAAGAGTACGAGAAATTGGATGCATGCCCGGTATGCCATGCATCGCGGTATAAGATCAGGCGAGATGACCCTGGTGATGTTGAGGGCGAACGTCCGCAGAAGAAAATCCCTGCCAAGGTTATGTGGTATGCTCCTATAATACCATGCTTGAAACGTCTGTTCAGAAACAAAGAACATGCAAAATTGTTGCGATGGCACCAAGAAGACCGTAAGGTAGACAATATGTTGAGACACCCTGCTGATGGGTCCCAGTGGAGAGCAATCGACAGAGAATTCCCAGAGTTTGCAAATGACGCAAGAAACTTAAGGTTTGCTTTAAGTATAGATGGTATCAATGCTTTTGGAGAGCAGAACAGTAGTCATAGCACTTGGCCTGTTACTCTAAGTATCTACAACATTCCTCCTTGGTTATGCATGAAGCGGAAGTTCATTATGATGCCTATGCTCATCCATGGCCCGAAGCAACCTGGCAATGACATCGATGTGTACCTGAGACCACTTATTGACGAACTTCTCATTTTGTGGAATAAAGAAGGTGTACGTGTGTGGGATGAGTACAAATAGGAACACTTTGATCTGCGAGCATTGTTGTTCGTAACAATCAATGATTGGCCTGCTCTAAGTAATCTTTCAGGACAGTCAAATAAGGGATATAATGCATGCACACACTGCTTCGGTGATATTAGAGGTGTATTCTTGAAAAAATGTCGAAAGGTCGTGTACCTTGGCCATCGTCGATTTCTTCCTGCAAATCACCCCGTAAGAAAGAAAGGCAAGCATTTTAAAGGGAAGGCAGACCACCTGACCAAGCCTCGCAACCTAACCGGTGAGGATGTACTCGATATGGTCAATGATGTGAAAGTCGTCTTTGGAAAAGGACATGGAAGCCAACCTATTCCGAACGACGCTAACGGTCACGCACCCATGTGGAAGAAGAAGTCCATATTTTGGGACCTACCCTATTGGCAAGTCCTAGAGGTCCGCAGCTCGATCGACGTGATGCACCTGACGAAGAATCTTTATGTGAACCTGCTAGGCTTCATGGGTGTGTATGGAAAGCCTAAGGACACATTTGAAGCATGACAGGACCTGCGTTGTTTGAGAGAAAGAGACAACCTGCATCCAGAGAAGACAGATGATGGACGCCATTACTTACGTCCTGCCAGCTACACTCTAAGCAAAGAGGAGAAGGAAATCATGTTTGAATGCTTAAACAACATCAAGGTACCATCTGGATTCTCCTCGAATATAAAGGGTATTATAAATGTGCCAGAGAAGAAATTCTGTAACTTAAAGTCCCATGACTGTCACGTTCTCATGACGCAATTACTTCCAGTTGCATTAAGAGGAATTCTACCTCCAAATGTACGTCTAGCCACCGTGAAGCTATGTGCATTCCTCAATGCAATTTCTCATAAGGCAATTGATCCAACTGATCTAGCTAAACTACAGAATGATGTGGTTCAATGTCTCGTCAGCTTTGAGTTGGTGTTCCCTCCTTCCTTCTTTGATATCATGACACACCTCCTAGTTCACCTAGTCAAGGAGATTTTCATTCTCGGTCCTGTGTTCCTACACAACATGTTCCCCTTAGAGAGATTCATGGGAGTCCTAAAGAAATATGTTCACAACCGTGCTCATCCAGAAGGAAGCATCGCCAAGGGCTATGGAACAGAAGAGGTCATTGAGTTCTGTGTTGACTTTATTCCCGACCTTGACTCGATTGGTGTTCCTGAATCGAGACATGAGGGGAGACTAAGCGGAAAGGGGACACTAGGGAGGAAATACATATATTGGTATGGATGATGATTATTTCAATAAAGCGCACTACACAGTTCTACAGAACTCCTCTTTGGTAGATCCGTATATTGAGACACACAAGGATCTCTTATGATCCGAATTTCCAGGGAAGACTGAAGCTTGGATTACGCGTAAGCACATGGAAACTTTCGGCGGTTGGTTGTGAAAAAAATGTCAAGGTGATGAGAGCATCCATGAGCAACTGTATTTATTGGCTATGCAACCATCATGGCATATTGTCACATACAAAGGGTACGAGATAACTGGGAACATATTCTACATAGTAGCCCAAGATAAAAGGAGTACCAACCAAAATAGTGGTGTCCGCATAGATGCCACAGACCTGAATGGGAATAAGCAGACATATTATGGACGCATAGATGAAATATGGGAACTAGAATATGCACCTACTTTGAAGATCCCATTGTTCAAGTGCCAATGGGTCAAGGTTACCGGAGGCGGGATAACAGTAGACAACGAGTATGGAATGACAACAGTAGACCTTAGTAATATTGGGTACAAAGACGAACCATTCGTCCTTGCCAAGGATGTGAATCAGGTGTTCTATGTCAATGATATGTCTACCAAACCAAAAAGAGGGAAAAACGATAATGACTCAACCAAAGAGCTAAAGCGCCACATAGTTCTTTCAGGGAAAAGAGTCATCGTGGGAATTGAGGACAAGTCGGACATGTCAGAAGATTATGAAAAGGATGACCGAATTCCGCCATTCAAAGTGAACAAAGACCCTAGCATCTTGGTAAATGATGAGGACACTCCATGGTTACGACGCGATCATAACCAAGGGACATACGTAAAGAAGAAGTTCACTGCTGTGCCCACTTGATGATATAGTGATTTAATGTAGTGTGTATTTGAGATATTATGTAATAATTGTGAATTCAGATGTTTATTATGTCATGTTTCAAATTAAATCAATGTTTGATTTGGTGGGATTTCTCTCTCAAAAAGGTAAATTAGGATATTGAGTGATGAAAAATTAAAATATTAACGTTAAATTGATGTGAAAACAAATTTTCTGTCCAAAACCAATAGTTTTAAAAATTTTAATTAAACACTACATTTTTGCATTAACAAAATAATACATATTAGTTACATTATGTTTTATAATTGTAACAAAAAATAAAAAAAGTTAGGTTATAGATTTTTCCTATGTGCAATAAAGAAAAAGAAAATCCATATTTTTAACAAAATAATTTTATGCCTTTTATTTAATTTACTATGTATTTAACAAAAACTATTGCATTTCTATTGTATTTAACAAGACTATTGCTTAAAACATGCGGGAAATGAAACTGCAGCCCACCTTTACTCCCGGGTTGGAAGCCCACCCGGGAGTAAAGGTGGCCTGCAGTTTCGTGGCCCGCCAAAAAAACCTCTACTCCCGGTGCATATTACCAACCGGGAGTATTACTCCCGGTGCGTGTTATCAACTGGGACTAAAGGTATACCTTTACTCCCGGTTGGTAACACGCACCGGGAGTAAAGGACCTTTACTCCCGGTGGGGGGATGGCACCGGGAGTAAAGGGGCGTGGCATATATATATACCAGTGCCATCTTCTTCCTTGCGTTCTTCGCCGATTCCTCTCCCCCTGCGCCCACGCCACTCGGCCCGCCACACCGAGGACGCCACCGCCACCCCGCCCGACGTCGGTCATCGCCACCGCCTCACGCGCGTACGCGGTCCCCACGCCACCCCCGCACGCCGACGACCTCACGGCGCCAGCTGTTGCCCAGCCGCCCCTAGCCAGACGCAAGGCCACACCGCCGGTACTCTCTCGCCCCGGCCAGACGCGCGCGTGCACAGCCACACCGCGCCGGTACCCTTGCCCCAGCCAGACGTGCGGCCACACCGCCGGCCGCCCTGAGGTACGCTAGCTATGCTTGCTCTGATCCTATTCCATCGATCTCCATGCATGAAACACATATGTTTTAGGCAACGATCATGGTAACCGTATGTACATGTTGTTCACGTTTTCTTTTATTCCTACGTGCATGCTTTGATACAGTAGCAAAACTTTGTTGGTTGTCACTTGCATATGTACGTACGTCAACAAATGTGTGTATCGATCACAAACCCAAACGTATACTTAGCTAATTTTCATGGCACATCGCACACGGCGTTCAGACGGGCATTATTCTCTGTCGCGCTAACTATTATAAGAAAGAAAGCGCCAAAGGAACAGATCGAAAAAATTCTAGTGTATACGCGCCATCTATAAGCGCCATGTGTTTCTATGTATAAGCGCCATGCGTTTCTATGTATACGGCGGAGCACCGTCGCCCTCGTTCACCCTAGGGTTTATACGGCGGAGCACCGCCGCCCTCGTTCGCCCTAGGGTTTATACGGCGGAGCACCACCGCCCTCGTTCGCCCTAGGGTTTAGGGTTTATACGGTGGAGCACCGCTGCCCTCGTTCGCCCTAGGGTTTAGGGTTACGCCACCCTCGTTCGATCATTTTTGGTGGGTGAAGGTTGGTTTGTAGGTGGTTGTGGATGATATAGCTGAGTCTATGAAGGGTGTAGCAGATGAAGTGGTTGAGAGTGTGCTTGAAAATATAGTTATGGAGATGGAGAGGGATATGGCATGGGAGGTGTGTTTTGAAGAGGATGCTCCCGATGTTTGGGAGTTCCAACGCCAAGGGTCGACTATTTTCCGTTTAATAAAACCTAATGCGTAGCGACGCCCCCCTTTTGTTTCAGGCGGGACCACCACCAAAACCTACTCGCTTCCTGATTCTTCTTATCATACAAACCAACCTTCACCCATCAAAACCTACTCGTTTAGGGTTAAGGGTTTATACGGCGGAAGATTTTACGCATGTAAGCAAAGATTTGACGTACTATATATTGGTTTTGTTTTTTGAAGCTAGATGGCCGACCCGAGAAACATGGATGAGGAGGAGTTGATGATGAATTTGATCAACACTGGCACTCAAGTTGCCGGCGATGATGGTGCTCAAAATAACGTGCAAGAGGATGCAGATGACGGGAGTCAGTACTTAGCTCTTGAACAAAATGAGCAACAACATATTGGCCAAGTATATATTTTTTATTATTAGCTATATATATTATCATATGTCTTATGTGTGCTCATGACATTAAAAATAATGTTTATGTTTTGTAGCCCTCTGGATCAACATCAACAACTACAACGAAGAGTAAAAATGTTCGAGGTCCC
Organism: Miscanthus floridulus; assembly: GCF_019320115.1. Lineage (NCBI taxonomy): Eukaryota > Viridiplantae > Streptophyta > Magnoliopsida > Poales > Poaceae > Miscanthus > Miscanthus floridulus. The sequence goes on along the minus strand of NW_027098335.1, from coordinate 1,731 downwards.
AAAAAGCCATTGGAGGGTCGTTTCATCATCTCGGAGTTCAATGTGGATACAGGAGAACCGGGGGGCCGAAAAAAATGAAATTCGTGCACCACTGTGGTTACCTTGTACGGGATCGGCTCCCACAAATGGAAGAAGAAGAATAATGCTCCTCATATCAGTTTTGTCTCCGATCGTGACAAGACGTTAATTTGGAAAGATGTCTTGGTACATTTCACGCTCCAAACAGATGGTTATGATGATATAATAGATGGTGATGAATTGAAGGAGTGAGTTAGGGATTGGGCAATGAAGAAGATGGCCACCCAGTTTCAGACTTGGAAGAAACACCAATACACAACGTATGTCAAGAAGAACATAGCACTAGATTTTACTGTCCCAGGCCCGATCTCAAAGCAGAGGCCCTATTGGGATGAGTTTGTACAGTACAAGACTTTGGAAGAGGGTGTGAGTCGGGTGATAAAGAACCAATGTAATGCCCAATAGAAGACATACCACCATAACTTGGGATTAGGTGGCTACCCGACTGCCATTAAGAAGTGGAACAAAATGGAAGCAGACCTTCTTGCCAAGGGTATCACACCAGAATCACTTGAGTGGGGAGAACGTGCAAAGAATTGGTTTTTTGCTCATGGGGGAACACTGGACTAGGAGACAGGGAAGTGCGTTTATGGTGCAAGACTGCAAAAAGCAGCAGAAAGATTGTTTTATGCTCAGAGAGCTACTGCTAGTGGTGCGTTCAGGCCCAACAGAGAGAAGGATGAGCTGACATACGCCATCGGGACTATTGAACATGGTGGCCGAACTAGAGGCAAAGGGAGTGTCTTGTGGGAGCATGGATTCCCTCAGGACAGACCTTCCTACAGAAGCCGCCAGAGAAAGAAGGAAGAAGAGGCATAGCGGCTCCAGAGGTTGGAGGAAGCGGTGCGTGAAGCACAGGAGCGGGAAAAAAACCTTGAAGCGAGAATGCAGGAGGAAATAAGAAGGCAAGTGCAAATAGCAGTGAGTGCAAGCAAGTAGGCATCAGAGCCAGGAATCAACATTAGCCAATCTGTTCAGTTGAAAAGCAGCTGCGCTTCCACGGAGATACCAAATCAAGGGGACACAGGACTGTGGTTCCCTGTGGATGACGTCACCGAACCTTGTACATCGTGTGAGCTACACATTCCGAAGGGGAATTCCACAATCAAGATGGCTATCGGTCTTGTTAATCCTATCGACCGAACCAAGACACCAAGGATTCATGGGAATATAATCCAAGAAGGATATGCTATCATCTCGGTAGATAAAGCTGAAAAAGGTTTTAGTGATTTGCCTCTTGACATTCCTGGAGGTGATGGCGAGAAGACTCTAGGAGAAGCAGAGAAGACATTCATTCTATGGCGCAAGCGCTACATCATCATTCCCGGGATGTCGGCTCCACCTCCTCCTGAACTACCTCACCATAGGTACGTGCGGATGAAAACACTACATCATTAATTTGTATTGGCTTAAATAATTAACAATCTGCTCATCATAATATGTCATTCCTTTTTTTGTAGCAGATCCTCCCCCAACCTAAATCCAATTGTTCAATCGCCAGATCATCATAGTGCTCTGTACGATGACATTGTGTTGGAAGGCGAGGCTGCATCCACACCATCTCCAAGGAGGTCTCCAACACCGCAGTCGCCACCTCCAAGGAGGTCTCCAACGCCGCTGCCAACACCTCCAAGGAGGTCTCCAACACCTCCC
>NW_027098334.1:0-40000 GCF_019320115.1 Miscanthus floridulus | reverse complement strand
CCGCCCCCGCCTACCAAGAAGCCTAGCAAGAGGCCAGCCCCGCAAACGAAGAACTAGTCCCTGCCAGCAAAGAAAGCCACCGTGAAACCAAGGGCTATTCCCAAAATAATATCTGAAGAGAAGGAAGAAGGAACTGATGCATATAAAAAAGATATGTCTAGATTCTATGACAAACTTAAAAAGAATCAAGAAGCAAAGAGAAACCCAGAGAAACCGTACTTCTTCATAGCTCCAGATATTCTAAGAAAAAGGGTGGCTTCTTACCAGCAACAATAGCAGGAATCTCATAAGCCATCCAAATCAATGTTAACGGACTATGACCGCACTCTCACCAAGTCAATTGAGGCGGCACAGAAAAAGAAACAGGCAGGGAAAGGAGTTGCCCAACTCAGACAACAAGCGCACCAATCAGTCCCCCCGCTAGTTGTTGGTAATGAATATGGTTCGAATTTAGGATTAATGCATCAGGCAAACATACCTCCGGATGTCGATTTGGATCACCTTAGTGAATTTATTGATGAGACTGGTCTCGATCTTTACCAGATGTTTGGTGATGGAAACATTGAGAGTGCGGCGGAGGTTGATATTTGGAAGAAAAAATTTGTACTAGGCCAGAGTCTATACAACCCTCAAGCCTTATCTGATCTGGGGATGCAAATGTACCTGCTAAACAAGTGGTACATGCAGGCGTCTACCGGTGGAGACTTCTGCGTTGGTGTCAGAATTAGAGACGAACATTGGTTCCATGGTGATGATGTTATGTATGTTGACTTTGTAGAATTTCATCAACTATGCCACTTGACCTCTCTGGACAAAGTTATCATTAGCTGCTATTGCCTGTAAGTAATAATTCTTTCGATCTATTATTAAACTCATCATATGTGTGTATATGCATATAAATTATCCTAACAAGTACTATATATATGCAGATTTACAATGACAGAGCTCAGAAAGGAAGGCTGCAATGAAATTGGTTTTGTTGATCCCCATATATATATGCAGATTTACAATGACAGAGCTCAGAAAGGAAGGCTGCAATGAAATTGGTTTTGTTGATCCCCATATAGTATTCAAAGACCCAGTTACTCCAAAGACTAATTGGAAGTCTGAGTCAGAGAGTAACCTCATGAACTTCTTAGTGAACCAATGCCACAAGAAGGATATACTCTTTCCCTACAACTTCAAGTGAGTGTTAATAATGTCGATCATCCTTAATGGCTCATATGTTGATTCTAGTTAATTAATGAGTGTTATGCGTTATATCCTATAAACACATGCAGCAATCACTGGATATTGATGGACATTGATCTGGTGAAAAGTCACTTGATAATCTATGACTCGATGAGAAAACCACAACAAGACTACCAAGATATGATAGATATTATCCAAAGGTAATTTTGATATCTCTAGCAACTATATATACACACAAACATGATGATTAACTATATCTGATGACGTGGCAAATTTTTTATTGGGCAGTGTTTGGAAAACCTTTATTGAGAAGCAACACATGGGAAAATGCAAAGCGCCACTGAATGTAATCCCTTTGAAAGTAAGTTCCGTAAATCGCATCATCTTTGTTAATTAAACATATAGCTTTCACCGGATCACCAGATTGGATGACAAATCTTTTTCTCGTAAAGTGGTGTCTGAGGCAGGAACAGAGGAACAACTACTGTGGTTACTATGTTTGCAAGTTTATCAAGGTGGTCTCCCAAAGAACTCCTACAGAGAGACTCAAAGTACGTTAAAAATACACTATATATTCATTTAATTATTATTATTGATTGTGTTACTATGTCTTTATATATATATATGTACATATATTAATTTATTTTCCTTTAATTCAAACCTGTAGACTCGATGGTTGGAGGAAAAGGTCATATGGCAAGACCAAATCAAAGCAATTCAAGAGTCTATAGCCGGATTTTTTAATGAGCAGGTCATCGATTCTAAGGGCGAGTTCTACTTCGACCCAACACTGCCATGGAAGCCAAGCTAGAGGATGAGAGGAAACTTATTATATCACAATAACTGTAACGCAATCTTTTTGTAATATATGCACATGAAATAATATAATGTAAAATACACATATGCATGCATGCATGTAAATATATATATATGATGCATGCATATATATATATATATATATATATATATATATATATATATATATATATATATATATATATATTTCTATGCTTGAATTGTGTGATTTAATACGTTCATTGTGCTTGAACCGAAACATACTATACGCGCGTATAAATGTATAATTAGCAGCGTACAATACGACTTCGAAAACCTATTTTGAAAAGAAAACAAAAAAATGAAAAGAAAAGAAAAAAGAAAAAAAACCTTTAGTCCCGGTTCGTATTACCAACCGGGACTAAAGTTGCCGGCCATCGTGGCATGTCAGGAGGCACCTTTAGTCCCGATTGGTGTTACCCACCGGGACTAAAGGTCCTCCTTTAGTCCCGGTTCCTGACCCGGGACTAAAGGACCCCTTTAGTCCCGGATGCTTGCTCCCGGGTGGGGAACCGGGACTAGAGGGGGTTCCCCACCGGGAGTAAAGCTCTGTTCTCTACCAGTGGCAGCCATCGCCGTCGTGCATGAGGCTGAGGACGAGCAGGAGGAGCACATATTCCGGAGCAGGTTCCTGCCCGTGGACCTGCCGGAGTTCGTGTTGGCGGGCGCCGAGGCCTACGCGGACAAGGTTGGCGCTCATGGAGGCCACGCCGGGGGGCCGGTCCTACACCTACGGCGAGGTGGTACGGGACGTGGCATGGTTCGCCAGGGCGCTGCGGTCCGTGGGCGTCCGCAAGGGCCACGTAGTGGTGGTCGCGCTGCCGAACCTCGCGGTGTACCCCGTGGTGAGCCTCGGGATCATGTCAGCATGCGCGGTCTTCTCCGGCATGAACCCGCGCGCCATTGCTGCCGAGATCAAGAAGCAGGTGGAGGATCGGACTCGGAGGCCAAGCTCGTGGTCACCAACGAGGTGGCCTATGACAAGGTGAAGGACGCGGGCGTGCCGGTGATCGGCATCGGGGACGACATGGAGCGCCTCCCCGGCGCGATCAGCTGGGACGAGCTCCTCGCCGCGGCGGACCGCACGGGCGCGCCGGTGGTGGCGCTGGACCTAGTGCAACAGTCCGACCTGTGCGTGCTCCCCTACTCGTCCGGCATGACGGGGGTGCCCAAGGGCGTGATGCTGAGCCACCGGAACCTAGTGTCCAACCTCTGCTCCTCCATGTTCGCGGTTGGGGAGGAGCTGGTCGGGCAGGTGGTCACCCTGGGGCTCATGCCCTTCTTCGACATCTACTGCATCACCGGCATCAGCTGCTCCACGCTCCGGCACAACGGCACAGTGGTGGTGATGGACCGCTTCGACCTGCGCACGTTCCTGGGCGCGCTGGTGATGCACCGCGTGAGGTTCGCGCCCATCGTGTCGCCCGTGATGCTAGCCATGGTGAAGAGCCCCATGGCCGATGAGTTCGACCTCGCCCTCAGGTCCGTCATGACGGCCGCCGCGCCGCTCTAGCCGGACCTCCTCGCGGTGTTCGAGAAGAAGTTCCCGGGCGTGTAGGTGGAGGAGGCGTACAGGCTCACGGAGCACAGCTGCATCACCCTGACGCACGCCGCCGGCGACGACCCGTGGCAGCAGGGGCTCGTCCAGATCGCCAAGAAGAACTCGGTCGGGTTCATCCTACCCAACCTAGAGGTGAAGTTCGTGGACCCCGACACGGGTCGGTCGCTGCCCAACGCTACTGGATTCTGGTTCTTTGCCGAGTGATTGAGACATTCGGTAAAGGCTAAATTACTCTCGGCAAAGTCTTTGTCGAGTGCGGCACTCGGTAAAGAATACACGGCAAAAAATTGATCGGCAAAACCCTCTTTGCCAAGTGTCTTTTATCGGGCACTCGGCAAAGACTTTGCCAAGAGCCCGGGGGCACTCGGCAAAGAAAAGCGACCGTCACGGCGCCGGCCCCGTTGACGGTCGCTTTGTCGAGTGCCAACCCTGCAGGCACTCGGCAAAGATTTTTTTTAAAAAAAATTTCTTTGCCGAGTGCCCTCTATCCGGTCCTTGGCAAAGATGTTTTATTTTTTTTCTAAAAATTCTTTGCCGAGTGCCCCCTGGACGGCGCTCGGCAAAGTTTGAATTTTTTGTAAAAAAAAATTCTTTGCCGAGTGCCCTCTGGCCGGCACTCGGCAAAGTTTGATTTTTTTAAAAAAAATTCTTTGCCGAGTACCATGGTCATGGCACTTGACAAAGCTGGAAAAATGGTTTTCCAAGCGCCCATTTTTCCAGCTTTGCCGGGTGCTGTGACCATGGCACTCGGCAACGGGGTCCTTTGCCGAGTGCAACGCTCGGCAAAGTGACCCAAAACGACAATTTTTAATTTTTTTTATATTCCATCATGACAAATAAATTCATACAAACATATATCACATATATATATATCATTCATCACATATATATGTCATCCATCACATATATATCTCATTCATCCACACATCCATCCGCACATATCACATCCATCATAATATATATCACATATATAATAATAAGTGCTCAAGTCTATCCAAACAAATCCACAAGTCCATCACAAGTTCATCGAAGTCCACAAGTGCATCACAAGTATATCATAAGTCCATCATCAAGTGAACAACAAATGAAAAAAATACAACGTGCACTCATCTCGGCCACTGCGACTGTGGTGAAGGCCCAGCTCCATCATTCGGAGGTGTATGAGGTGGATTATTCGAACCACCGTCAGATGGAGACTGCACAAAGGAGAAAAGATTGCATGTGAGATAAGATTATTTGGATAGCTAATTTAAGAAGGTAGAGGCCATAGAAATAAAGCACAAGCGAAAGTAAAAAACTTTCATACTCACAGGAGTAGCTGCAGCTGCAGGACGCGGAGACGGAGGTGGAACCAACAGCCCAGCTGGCAGAGAGAAACCCACACGTTGCCCAAGCCCTTGTAGGAACTCCGTAATGTCCGTCAGCCTCTGCGCCTGGGCCTGCCACTTGGCCCGCTCGGCCAGTAGCTGGGCCGCCATCCTCTGCTGCCCGGCCTCCAGCTCCTGACGTTGCCTCATTTCTTGTTCCAGCTGGGCCTGCAATATTTCACTCCAATGTTTCAGTAATGCAAAGCTAATTAAGTTGTGTAAAGATCAATGTATGATGAGTAAAACAGGAATAACATCGAGTGCGTCGACCCGGTGCTGTGCAGCGGTCGGCTGTGTGCGAATGGTCAGGCTCTCGTTCGTGCTCCGTGCTCGGATCTAGGAGAGAGAGGGAGTAGAGGCCGTGTCGATGACGCCGTCGCCAAGCCAGAACCGCCCATGCTTCTTGCCTTGCCCCACCCTCATGACGGCCTCTCCATCGAAGTCCTGGGTGCTCGGATCGTGGTCTGGCCCATGGAGCGACCTCGCCACCTCAGTGTACTCACTGATGCGGGAGTGGATGCTTGGGTTCGTGTATGCCTCGGACGGGTCCTCTAGGTTGAAGGAGACGTCGGACGTCGCCTTGCCCTTGTGGGCCATACACCATGCCTGGAAGTCCGAGCCTGGCCACTATGTGACGCCGACTGCGAGAAAGACAGCATGATGATTAGAAATCAGGCAGAACTGAGCATCACAATAGATAAACGAATTCGCGTACCCATGCTTGTTTGTATCCGGCGAGGCTACGACTGCCTTGATGGTGTGCTGGACCTTGCATCTGCAAACGACGGTCCCGGGCATCCCTGTGCATCTTGAGGTACTCCTCCGTGAACCACCTGTCCACCATCATCGGCCAGCACTCGGGATACGCTTGGCACCACCAGAGAATCATCTACACGTCATCAAGTATTGGACATATAAGAAGATCAAATTAAACCAACTTAATCTCAAAACAAATCAATATTGATGTTCTTCATTTACCTTAAGGTACTGCTCCCGGGTCAGCTGCATCTCTCTTGCGTCTTTCTTGGTTTTCCTCTCTCAAAGCTTCGACCCAGGTTACGATGGCCTGGATGCGCACCTCGTGATGCATGTCGGTGACGAGTTTTTTACAGGCTTTGGTAGTCACCTACTCCGCCCTGGCCTCAAATCCCTCCTCACATCTATAATAAGTCTACATACAAAAGCGATGTATCCATTCATTATTTCAAGAAAAGTCCAATGAATACGACGTATTGAGCAATGTTGTGCGAGGGAGACTTACCCAAAACTCTGCCTTTACCCACGCCGCCTTGTTGGGGTACTCCGCATCGAGGGCGACAGCGTAGTGGTCAAACGAGTAGGCCGGCTCCGTCTTCGATGCGTATGTGACAATGCCGAGGAAGTGTTGCCTGCACAGAAGACCCAGGATGCCGTTGACTAGCCGTGCGCTACCACCCGACACAACCACCCAGTTTCTGCACAAGTGATTAAGAAAAATTATTAGTTTTTTTTCATCATATCATATGAAGTAGTGGTGATAACAAATAAAGTTACTTACTTTTGCCCTTCGGGGCGAATCACTGGGCGTTGGTGAGGAAGCGGAACCTGTGGGAGGCTCGCGGGACCTCGCAAGTAGACACTCGAAGAGGAGTCAGAGGAAGCGGAACCCGTGCCTGCTGCCTCACACTCATCGTCCTCGTGCGGCCCCTCCTCCTCGTCCGTCTGCCGAACCAGCTCCTCGTCCTCGTCCACGGGCGCCACCTCCTCCTCCAGCTCCTCCTCACGCGGCGTGGGAGGAGATGGCCCTCTCCTGCGGCTAGCGGTCCTTCTCCTCCTCCTCCTCCTCCTGTCCGATCCCTTCGCCGCCCCCTCCGCCTCCTCCTGTAGCCGGCGTGGTCTTTGGTAAATCGAGTTCACGGACCTACGACAGTCGTCCGCCATCTTTGTTCAATCACCTGCAATAAAAAAGAAAAACAAGACGTAATTAGAAATAGGTGCAAAGATGAACAAAACATAATTACATCGCATGCTAATCATCTCACTCGTCCGTCCTTGTTCACAAGCGTGTGTGACAAATGGACTGGACTGGACTGTTAATAATCCTACTGGATAACTCTAGGCCTGCTGTTGTAACAACTAACTCAATCGTACAACTTGCATGTTGCATCAAGACGTGCACACAAGAATAATGCACCTGCACGTTTTGTTTCTCGGTATGTTCCAATGAATCAAAGACTGATAATCACAAGAAAGAATCTACTCGCATCACTTGTGCACGAAGACGGCAAGAAATTGCTACGGATAAGGCATGCATTTCAAGGGCTTTGTCCCCCAACTGAAAGCTTGGCCATGCTCTTCCTATCGGTTGATGTTTAGATTAGTGGCACACCACAAAGAGATAGAAAGCTCGGTAGAGGCAGGCCAAAACAAGTCTAGCCGACTTTCAAGTAGGCCATCGCCTAACAGCAGTGAGTGCGATACGCAAACCAGATGAGCCTCGTCGGGTGTGCGATATGCAAGACATGTTGGTTAGATCAAAATCCCCACATGCCCAAAAGGGAGCCATCGGGACGTGCGGCGGCCATGTGCTGATTGGAATAAAAAGGAAACCAAGGTGTCCGTAGAACAATTTGGATCGCAGGTCACAAAAAAAGAGGGTATGCACAGCAAACAGCTTAGCATCTAGCCGACCTTATTATATCCCAAAGTAATAAACTGCCAATAACAAATTTGGTAAAAAAAAGTAAGAAAGGGGTCAAAACGACGGTGCCTATATTTGAAATCTTTGAGGTGGAAGTGGAAGTAGAATGAAGATCATAAAAAACTAGTTAGATACACAAATGACAATAATGAGGCTGAAATTGCTCAATAGAAATGATGTAGGAAATTGCTCTGAGCACAATTATTTTTTCTTCGAATGCTCTAAGTACAATCCTAGTCTTGGATATGATTATTATAAGCTCTTCTATGGTGGATGGATTTGATGGTCCCTGTGAAAAAAAGCCACATAGGCTGATTTGCTAGAGTAAGAGCCCGATCGTGCAAGTCTCCATTGGTGCTGATCGGGAGTGTCCAGTTGCAAGTATTCCAACAATACTTCAATTGTCAAGGTCCCCTTGATGTCAGCCACCCAACTTCTGTCCTGTAAAGCTTGTGCCACCGTACGTTGTTTCAGGGCTCTCTTTGGGAATGACCTTGATCAGGTTGGGAGCATGCTCTGCAATTTTGTACCAAAAGGCCTGCAGTGCAGCCAGAATTTAGTTGAAGTTACATTACCAACTGTGGTTTGTACAGCAACACCAAAGAACGTTTGGGCAATACATGGGACTTGCACTGGTAAACCTGCCCAAAGACGTCCCTCATCAGTCTTCTGTGCCCCCAGTCATCTAACACGGAGTGACCAGCCCAAAGTTTCAAGGTTATGAAGGCCTAGCCCCCCCAAACTGAATAGGGTTTTGAACCTTTTCCCATGAGACTATCAGCCACCTTGTCAATAAGAGGTAAGAGGTCAGACTTGGTGGGTTTGTGGAGAGTTAAAGGTAAGCCAAGGTAAGTACATGGAAAGTAGTGTTTCTGAAATAGTTCTCACCTCAACATCTCCGCACTGGATGGGCAATACTGAACTTTTGTTCATGTTCTGAGTCCTGAGGTATGGCCAAATAATTCCACGATGTGATTAATAACCTCAAGGTCAGATCTTTCAGGTTTTAGAAATATTACCACGTCGGGACTCACTTGGGTGACAATAAGAGAAACAAATGGCAAGGAGTAAATCTTTCATTGTGAAAACCAACTCTTAGCACAGACAGTTCTAAGTTTCTGACAGCATCTCTAATCAGCAAGGAATATATAGGTTATATATTAGAAAAATGTGAAGAGATCTATGTCACTCCCATTACTATATGCATCCAAAATGTTGGCTATTCAAAATGCTCCAGTCATTGGGGCTTATAATTATTCTTTTCTAAATGTGAGCTTGAGCTCCTGCGTTTTTGAGAAAAAATAAATGCCAGCTCTAGTGGCGGCTTTAAGAGAAAAGGCTCCAAAAATCTATCAAAAGTTCCACTTGACCATGGTGTGCTTTTACTGAACCAAGAAGATTGCTTTCTATGAAAATTACTTCACATTCAGGTTGACAGAGCAATAGTGTGAACACAGACACAAGAAGAATAATCCAAGCAGTTAGTCTTTAAAATCATAATACTACTTATTCAGAAAGACAGAGGTCAAGAGTTCGACATGCACTCGGACTGACTGAGTGACCATCTTCTCAACAGCACAAGCCTTGCAAACATTCAGATGTGATGTTGCCACAACAGGAACTATGAAGAAAGTGGGTAAAAGATTGGCTTATGTTTGCATACATCAACAAGCAATGGAATCTTGAGGTCATGTTCATATCAACAAGAGAGAGGGCATACCTGACGGGCGCCGGTGGTAGGGGCAGGCAGCGTCGGGGTCGGGGTCGCCGGAGTCGGGAATGGGATCGGGCACGGGCGGCGTTGGGGCGGGCGGTCCACGGGGCGCGGCCGGGGGCAAGGCCGGCTCCTCCTCCTTCTCCTCCTCCTCCTCCTCCTCCTCCTCCTCCTCCTCCCCTCCCCCTTCTCCTCCTCCTCCTCCTCCTCCTCCTCCTCCTCCTCCTCGCCTCCTCCTCCTCCTCCCCTCCTCCACCCGCCGGCGTTGGCGGGCCGGCGTGGGCGAGCTGGCCACACTCGGCCACACGCGGGTGCGGGGGCGGGGGCGGGGGCAGGCGCCGGCCCGCGGCACGGGGAGGGGCTGCGGCAGGCGGCGCGCGGCGCGGGGAAGGGCGGCGGCACGCGGCATCGGCGGCCGCGGGCGCGGCGCACGGGGAGGGGAGGGCGGCGCGCGGCGCGGGGGCGGGCAGGTGTTGGCGGGCGGCGGCGCGGGGACGGCCGGAGCGGCGGCGCGGGGCGGCGTTGGCCGGGAGCTGCGCACGCAGGGCTGTCTGTCTGTGGCTTGGACTGCCCGGCTAGATTTACCTAAGTGCCCCCACCCGCCCCTTTGCCGAGCGCCGGATCAAGGAGGCACTCGGCAAAGGAGGCAACTTTGCCGAGTGCCCCGATCCGGCCGTCGGCATAGATTTTTTTTTGAAATACCTTTGCCGAGTGCCCCTGTGAAGGCACTCGACAAAGAGGAAATTTCTGAAAAAAAATCAAAAAACCTCTTTGCCGAGCGCCTTATTCTTGGCACTCAGCAAAGACCCCCTTTGTCGAGTGCCATGCCCCGGCGCTCGGTAATTTTTTTTTTTTGTTTTTGGCCTCCAAATTTTTTGTGCAGCCCTTTTAAAGTACCAGGAACTACTTGTTAGAATTTAGGCATTTTTTGTGGCTTTTTGATATATTTAGTTACTTTATTTCGTTTATTTGAATTTTTTCGAAAAATATAAATTTGAACTGCACATGGTACGAATAATGAAATTTAATGATTCAAAAAATAATAGTCATGTTACTGAGTGTAGTGTGAGGCCGTATCCAGGAATGGACCTGAAATTTCGGACATCTTGTTCACGAAACATGACCGCGAACTTGCGTGCGAAGTGTTTTTAAATTCTATAAAAAGCAAACGAAGTCCGAAAATCATGAAACTTATTGAGATGTCGTGATATCGTATGTGGAGGCTATGATAAAAATTTCAGAAGATTTCGTGCACGTTGTCACGTACGATGCTTACAAATCATGACATCTCTACATGTGCAGCCTACGCATGCGATAACATGACGTCTCAACAAGTTTCATGATTTTCGGACTTCGTTTTATGCATCTTCTGGGTTTTATGCATCTGACGTCGCAACTTGATCGAAACATTCTCAATTTTTTACCACAGCCTACACATGCGATAACATGACACCTCGACAAGTTTCGTGATTTTCGGACTTCGTATGGACTTTATATAATTTTAAAACACTTTTTCGGCAAGTGGCTCGTCATGTTACGTGAAGAAGATGCGCGAAATTTGATGCGAGTTCGTAGATAGAGACTCAACATACACCAAATACTATGAATAACATTTTTCGAAGCACTAGATTACAATATTCCATGCACTTACGGTTCAAATTTGAAATAGTTGGAAAAATTCAACGAAACAAAACTAATTAAGGAAATAAAGTAAAAAAACTAAAAATTGTCCCAAATTTTGAAATGGAGTTTTAATTACTGTAGCAAGGCCCCAGAAAAAAATGGGGTGAAAAAACAAAAAAAAAATAATTTATCGAGTGCCAACCTTGGCACTCGGCAAAGAAGCCTTTGCCGAGCGCCAGGTCACAGGGCGCTCGGCAAAGAATTTTTTTTTAAAAAAATAAAAAACCTTTGCCGAGTGCCGCTGGGCCTGGCACTCGGCAAATCTTTTAACCTAAAGGCCCAGAATGGGCCGGCCCAACCCCACCCCCTCCTCACTCGTCTCCCACCCGCCCCCGCGTCGCCGCGCCGCCGACCCTGCCGTTGTCCCCCTCCGGCGAGGTCCTGCCGGGGCCGCCCCGACGCCCCCATCCTGCGCCCCCCGCCCCCGTCCCGCGTCCCGCGCCCCCCCGCCCCCGTCCCGGCGGCACTCGCCCCGGCGCCCGGCCGGCGCTCCCGCCCAGCCCCGGCGGCCCCGTGCCCCCGCCCCGGCGGCCCCGCGCCCCCGCCCCGGCGGCCCCGCGCCCACGCCCCGGGTCCCCGGCCGCCGCCCCGAGCTCGCCGGCGCCCCGGGCTCCGAGCTCCCTGGGGACAGCGACCCGGCCGGCCCCGAGCTCCACCGGCCCCGCCGTGCCCTGCGGCCGACCAGCAGAGGGAGAAGGAGAGGAGCAAGAGGAAGAAAGAGAAGGGGGAGGAGGAAGAGGGAAGAAAGAGAAGGGGGAGGAGGAAGAAGAGGAAGGTGCCGACCCGACCGCCCGTCGATCCTCGCGCCATTCTGACCGCCCGTTGATCCTCGCGCTGCTGCGGTCATCCCCGCCGTGGTCGCCGGCCCTCGCTCTTGCCGTTCTTGCCGCCAAGGTAAGCCCTACCCTTGTAGTGTTAGTAGTAGTAGTAGTTAGTAGTGTTAGTAGTAGTTAGTTGTAGTGTTAGTAGTAGTAGTTAGTAGTGTTAGTTGTAGTGTTAGTTGTAGTAGTTAGTAGTGTTAGTTGTAGGGTTAGTAGTAGTAGTCAGTAAATAGTAGTAGTTAGTAAGTAGTAGTGGTTGTTAGTAGTAGTTAGTAGTGTTAGTTGTAGGCTTAGTAGTAGTAGTAGTTAGTAAATAGTAGTAGTTAGTAAGTAGTAGTGGTTAGTAGTAGTAGTTGTTAATAGTTAAGTAGTTCTTAGTATTAGTACTGTTAGTAGTTAAGTAGTTGTTAGTAGTAGTGTTAGTAGTAGTTGTAGGGTTAGTAGTAATTGTTGTTGTACTACTTCAATACTTTCATCTGCATGAAAAGAGAACTAAAGTACATGGCTCCTCTTGATATATTTGTGGTTGTTGGCCTTCGTGCCCATGTTTGGTATATATGTGGTTGTTGGCCTTTGTGCCATGTTTTTTGTAGGTTTTGGGAACCTCCCCGTGCAGGGGAGGTGCTGCCGAAATTTTGAGTCGACACTAACCATTTTTGCCCTTTTTTGTAGGAGGACCTGTGGGAGGGACTCGGCGACCCCGATCGTCTTCGTCGGCGCTGCGGGTCTTCTTGCACCGCGTCGACTCGCCACTGCACCGACTCTCCAACGCCCCGCTACCCTGGCCTCACCGGCACCCTAGGTATAACCCCTCTATCCGTATGTGGTCTTTGGTCGCGTAACCTAGTTAGGTGTCTCCTGTCCGAAAGAGATACGGTTGGAGGTATACAGATCTTTGTATATCTACGACCATATCTGTTTCGGATTGTCCACGTTTTTTGGACAGCCCACGGATGTGTAGATGGGTTAGTTTCCATGGTCCTCTCCGGTCCAAGATGGTGTTTCGGCATCACCCCCTGCTGTTCTCCAGATACACACTCTCCCTTGCAGGACGTGCATCGGGAGAACAGCGGGGAGGTGCTACCGAAATTCTGTCTCGAATAGGGAGCGGAGCATGGAAACTAACCTCATCTACGCATCCACGGGTGGGATTCGGACCTATCCTCACCTATTAGAGAGTAGGAACACCGCGTAGATGCAATTGATGGTTACATTACTATGTGCTGTATATGTGGAAGGATGGAAGACCGTCAGTGGATGTACACGGGCCGGAGAAGCAGGAGTGACTTTGACATTGAGTGGGTGAATGGGACAAATGCTTTCTTGGAACATGCATGGAGCTCGGGTGTAGCTAAAGGACTTTCTAAACTTTGGTGTCCCTATAGCAAATGTGACAACAACAGAAGGGTAGACAAGGTGACCATGGGTAAACATCTTGTGTAAAATGGTTATACGGCTAGCTACCACTGGTGGATCCACCATGGTGAAGCAGATCGTATAAGAGCGGAGGTGGTGAGACCACGCCTCGAGGCTTTTGATGATGATGCCGGAGTAGCAGACATGCTAGATGACACTCACCAAGCTCACTTCGTAGAAGGACGTGAGAAGGAGGAGATGGAGGAAGCCGCTAAGGCCTTCTACGAAATGTTGGACTCGGCACAGAAACCCCTTCATGAGAGTACAACGGTTTCTCAGCTGGATGCCATTGGACGTGTTATGGGGTTGAAGGCCGAGTTAAATCTGAGTCGCAAAGGCTTTGATAGGATGTTGGCCGTGTTTGGCAGCATGCTACCGAAGAAGCACATTCTGCGGAAGAACTTGCACGAGTCACAGAAACTACTTCGTATGCTTAAGATGCCATATGACAAGATACATGTTTGTCCGAAGGGGTGCATCTTATTTAGGAAAGATCACAAGGATGCAAAGTACTGTCCGAAGTGTAAATCCTCAAGGTACCTGGAGGTAGACTCTGGAGATGGCCAGAAGAGGCAGCTTACGATCCTCGTGAAAGTCCTACGGCACCTTCCGTTTGTGCCGAGGATCCAATGGCTTTTCATGACCGAGGAATCCGCGAAACAGATGACATGGCATAAAGAAGGTGTACGGTACAAGCCATGGACGATGGTGCATCCATCCGATGCCGAAGCATGGACGTACTTTAATGACAAACATCCTGACAAAGCAGCTGAGCCTCGTAATGTACGTGTCGCGCTGGCAATAGATGGGTTCAACCCTTATGGATAGTTGTCTGCCCCATACACATGTTGGCCCGTGTTTGTTATCCCCCTGAATCTCCCCCCCCGGCATCTCCTTTCAACGGCATAACGTCTTCTTGTCGTTGATAATTCCTGGACACCCGGGGAGTAATATGGGTGTGTACATGGAGCCTATGATTGATGAATTGATCGACGCTTGGGAGAAGGGGGTATGGACATATGACCGAGCTACAAAATCATCCTTCAAGATGCATGTTTGGTACCACTACTCCCTGCATGACTTCCTGGTGTATGGGTTATTTGCCGCCTGGTGTGTCCACGGGAAGTTCCCATGCCCAATATGCAAGGAAGCTGTGAGGTTCATTTGGTTGAAGAAGGGTGGCAAGTATTCGTTGTTCGACAGACATCGTCAATTCCTCCCTTCTAACCATCCATTCAGACAAGACATCAAGAACTTTACGAAAGGGGTTGCAGTGATAGACCCTAAACCGTCACTGCAACGGGTCAATCCTCTCGAGGTACGTCCTGTTTTACTCGTCGTACGCTCATCTTTGCACACCTAAGTTACATTTGCATTACTGAAACATTGAAGTTTGTATTGCAGGCCGAGCTGCAGGCCCAGAAGCTTGTGGTCGAGGCTCAGAGCGCGCAGCTGCAGGCCCAGAGGGAAGCGTTCGCAGCCCAGGAGAGGAGGATGCAAGAAATGGAGGCCTTCATGCGGAGTGTCCAGCAAGGGGGTGTACCTTTGCCGTTGGCAGCTCCTCCACCGCCTACTCCTACAGCCACTCCTGTAAGTATGAAAGTTCACTCTTACTAGATGCTTCCTTGACATACAACCATGGTTGACATACAAACTTACTAGATGCTTGACATAGAAACTTACTAGATGCTTGACATAGAAACTTACTATATGCTTGCACTAGCTATGACATACAACCATGCTTGACATTCTCAATTTACTAGATGCTTGACATAGAAACTTACTAGATGCTTGCACTAGCTATGACATACACCAATGCTTCACATAGAAACTTACTAGATGAATCTCACACATGCAACCTCTTATCCTTTTTGCAGCTTCCATCGGCGGGTTCGAATAACCCCGCTCATGCGTCACCGAATGATGGATCCTTTGCTTCACCATCGTGTCATAGGCCGCTTTTTTGAGGAGTTGTGCTTCGTCATGTGCTTGGACTTGAGCTTCACTTGTGGTTGTGACTTGTGCTTGGACTTGATGGACTGTGGTTGTGAATTTGTGACTTGTGGTTGTGATATTTGACTTGTGGTTGCGATATGTTGTTATTTGAGTTGTGGTTGTGATATAATGTGTGAAAATGGTTTCGTTGTGATATATATGTGATTATTGTGATGTTTGTGATATATATGTGACATGTGATATATATTTGAACTGTTTGTGTCAGTGGAATGCAAAACACAAAAAAAAATTGCAATTTCGGTTGATTTGCCAAGTGCAACGGTCATGGCACTCGGCAAAGCTGGGAAACTTTGCCGAGTGCTAGGACATTGCACTCGGCAAAGATTTTTTTTTTAAAAAAAGCAAAAAATCTTTGCCGAGTGCCAAGCTGGGGAGGCACTCGGCAAAGAGTTTTTGAAAAAAAAAATAAAAAATGTCTTTGCCGAGTGCCCTAACTGTCGGCACTCGGCAAAGGCGCCGTCAACAGAGCAGCGCCGTTGACGGCTGCTTTTCTTTGCCGAGTGTCGCCGTTGGCACTCGGAAAAGGCTTTGCCGAGTGCCTGACAAATGGCCCTCGGCAAAGAGCTTCTTTGCCGTTAATTTTTTTTTTCCGAGGGCTCTTTGCCGAGGGCGGCGCTCGGCAAAGCCTTTGCCGAGGGCTTTTGGGCCTTTGCCGAGTGCCTTGGGCCCTCGGCAAAGAGGGCGCCTCCAGTAGTGTACGTGACAAAAATGATGATGATATTTATTACTAGTGGATGAACCTAGACTTATGTCCTCTGTGAGGTAATAAGTCACCAATGCAAGGTTAATGTTAGCCACTGGATCAATCCAAATGGAGGCCTCACATTAGGTACTCCAGTTGTAACTCTTTAAAATAAACTAAATGTACTCTAACCTAATGTTTCTTTCCACTTGTGACCAGCTTCTCGTAAAGAAGTCAGAACTATGTCCCTTGCCATGCTAATTAGGTTCTCATGGATGTGCATCAAGGAATCGATTAACCAATAGCATGTAAGATATCAAAAGAGGATATGTTTTTTCATGATTTTTCCGTAATCTGGGTAGTCTGAACCTATTTTCCTCCCCTTGGTTATAGCCACAAAAGTTGTTAGATTTGAGCGATGGTCGCATTCTATCTATTTGTCCCATTCTGTTTGATATCAATGGTGATGCCAGTGTTGCTGTAACGGCCATGTAGCTGGTGTACACGAGGTGTAAATGGTACTCGTTTGGTTTCCGTGCAGTTTGGCCCCTAAATGGTCCATTACACAGTCAAACACAGTATCACACAGCTCGAACGGAGTACATGCATGACTCGGGAAAAACAATTTTACTTGGCATTTAGGCTGTGTAATGAGCTGTTTTAATCATCACGTTCATGGCAAGCTGTGTAATGAGCTGTGTTGCATTAGCTTGAGTACACACCATGTAACCCATGTACACACCATGTACATGCTGAGTACATGTCCTAGTTGCTACAAGAGGGGTGACCGAACGACTATCATGTAATGTTTAATATGGCAACGCTAGGTGATGCTAGAAGTTTCTGTCCATGACACACGGAAGAGCAGATCAACAATCTTAGGGCTACAAGAAAAGGACAATTTGAGATATGGCCAGGCTTAAAGCGCAGTGGGTGAAGGAGTGGCGTGGGAATTTGAAGTGCTTCAATGCATGCATTTTATCGATCCCATAGATGTTCCATGTAGTTTTATTATCTTTTATTATCATGAAAAAATAGAGTTGCAATGTTTTTAGAATCATATTATTTCATACTTGAAACTGTGCTGGATTCTTTATTTTTATATAGCTTTTGACATATCTTGACTATTACAATATAGATCTATGGAATCAATGTGGTAGCTTTTTGTACTTGATAGTGGAAGAGATGTCTTTTTTAACTTTAGTTATAGCAATACACTGACCTTTAATTTTATCTGTCCTTTTCCGACATATGGAAATCAAACTACTATCTTTTTAGTTTTCAATGACAAATTTAGATGGCAGGAAAGTTGTGACTTGTGAGGTAGCAGCCAGATGGCAGGAAACAACTGCTGTCATGTGGGCTGGAGTTATGTGGCCATGTGTCACTATGTAAAAAAAGCGTTTTTTGGCGCGTCTGCAACAGGATTCCAAACTTGGGTATTCCTACTTCCACATCAATAAAAAAATCAGTTGTTTTTAACTGCAATGAGTGAAAATACTACAAAATATGAGCCAATTTGAGAGGCTGTTTTTTTACTGTTTTGGGCTTCAATGAGTGAAAATACTACAAAATATGGCATTATACATATACATATATAAGTATATACACATATATACATAGAAGTGTGCTAAAATAGTTGGGTATTCCTGGGAATACGGGGAATACCCTCTGTATCCGCCCATGGTCTGCAATAAGACCTTATTACATACGCATTATGGCAGACGCGCAAAAACGCGTCTGTAATGACCCTGAACACGCGTCTGTGATGTATTTACTATGCAGAGTAGTAATTGTGCCCTTCAAAGGCGGTATGCATATATAATTCAGGATGGGCAGTTTCTTCAGCCAAACAAGATATGTGGGTGTGTGGTAGTGAGCTAGAAGTGTCTCTAGTCTTCACTACTCTAGAGGAAATTCCAATGGGTGCAGTGCAGTGTAGTCTAGGAATTGGAGACATTAGGATTTTAAGCTTTGCCATGATGCTAGAACTTTCTGTCCATGTACACGAATTCATCATCCATCATCCGTGCATGATTGCAGCATGAGAGGGGCCACGCTTAGATTATTAGCCCGCTGCTTTATGAAACATGCAGCTGAAGCTTTACGCCTTCTAGGACAGGAAAAGGATGCTAAGGCTGGGAGCAGAGCACGGTGAGGAAAGCTTTCCACGATGGAACACTAACCGACAAAGTTGAGAGAGAAAGCCACGGTGAAGAAAGAGGGTGTGCTCCAAAGTTTTGTTGCTGAAGAGGAACAGGGCACGCAACTGTATGATGGAAGAGTTATCTTCTGGTGCTGCAAAATGTTATGTGTGCAAAGTGGCACGTGTGCCGATCTTTCAACAATATCTAGAAGAACACCTTATGTTTTGGATAGCATGAGGAAAGGACAAATTGCGGCTTGCCCAGTCAGTTAAGTGCTTATGGACTGTGATTAGTCATGCCTAGTAACATAATATATTATTTTGAAACAACTGACCAAACATATTTTTACCGAAAAATGTCTCTTACTTATATTATTAATCAATTGCATAGATTTATTAATTAGCCACACCTATATGTTCATGTCATTTCCTGAGTTAAATTAACTAATGTCTATCTAGAATCTTTTGCGTATAACGAAATTTATTTACAGCTGCAATACATTAATCTTTTGATGTTTTCATGGATTTTTTTGGTGTGTGGACTTTCTTGTTGCAATTTAAGATGGAAAGATTATGGATGTACTCTATTTGTTCCAAATTATATGATGTTTTGCCTTTTCTAGATATATAGATTTTGTTATGCTCTTAGATGTACACCATCTAAAAAAACAAAAATGTCTTAAAATTTAAAATAGAGGGAGTACAATAATATATCAATACTTGATCCATTGTACGGGTTGGAGGTTGTTAGATTTATTGATGCCACAAAGAAGCATGCATTCCAAGAGAAGATGAAGAAGCACACATACTATTCGTGCATAGGTTGCAAAAAACATTGTATTTGCTAACATGAAACAAATAAGTTCTTACATGGTTTGCCAATGTTTCATGAAGGATAACAAGAATTAAACATGGAGACGGTTGGACCGCATTCTATGCAAGAGCCAACCCAGACAATACCACTATAGAGGGACCAATTATGATTGCTAGTTTCGAAACAGATCATGTGGCAACGAAGATAATGGCAATGATGTTGAGGATATAGATGGAGTGAAATTCTGTGTGGCCTTGTTCCAGGGTTTTATACAGCCATAATGTTAATTACAAAGGGTATGGATGCCTTGCTGAATACTACCAAAGTGCCTTTGTACAAAGAGTCAAAGGCATGTACAGTATTGCATTTTGTTCTTAAGTTGTTGATGTTAAAGGTTCGACACTGTTGGTCTGATATTAGTTTCAATGGTTTGTTCCATCCACTAGAAAAATATCCTTTGAAGGAGAACAAAGTGCCTACCGATACCTACAATGGGAAGAAGCTTATCAGTCCGTTGACAATACGTGAAAAAATCCACACGTGTAGAAATCACTATCTCCTAGCTATACTGCAATAAGGAGTATGATGACCTGGATAGGTGCCCAAATTCTGGTGCTAGTTAAAAAAATACATTTATTAGGAGGAAGAAAATGAAGCATATGCTTTCAAAATGATGAAGCTGAAGAAGATAGAAACAATCTGTTTTCATGATATGGTACCTCTGCGTGGTTGATCGCTTGATGTATTTGTTCTCAAACCCTGAGGATGCCAAACTTATGTGCTGGCAGGGTTTCGATGAGCACAAGAAAGACGATGTAAAGTTTAACACCCTGAAAAATTTCATTTTCAAAAATAGCCAAATTGATTTATTTAAGCAATTTATATGAGCATTCAAACATAGGAAAGTAATAATTTTTATAAAACTAAAATCAAATATAAGATTAGCTACAAGTGATGCATACATGCTGCTGCATATTAATTTGTGAATGTTTGGCATTGATCAAAAATTTCAAAGAGAATTGAAAATTGAAAGTAAAATGCTTTTGGAAAATTTGTTTGGAAAAAGAAAAAAAGAAAAATTCTTTCTCCTTCCCTCTCTTCATGGATTTTTGGCCCAGCCCGAGCAGCCGCGTCAGCCGGACCAGCCTTCCCCTGGCGTCCGCGCCAGCCCAGCTCTGCGCGGCCCAGCACCTGTGTGGCCCAGCACCACCGCTGGCCCAGCATCGCAGCAACTGCCGCGCCTCCCTCCCCCCGGCCGCTGACCGACCGGGCCCGCTTGTCAGCTCCTCCCCCCCACCTCCCTCCGCGCGTCTCGCAACCGCCCGCGCGTGCGCCTGGAGCAACCGCCGCCCGTGCCCGATCTTCTTGCGTCGTGGGAGCGCCCCTCCCCGCGCCTGGCCTCTTTAAAACGGAGCCACGCCCGAGCCGCCCCCCCCTGCTGCCGCTCCCCGCTCTATTTTTCGCTCGCGCTCAAGCCTCGGAGGCCGCAACCGCCACACGGAGGAGCTCCGCCGACCGCCGTCCGCCGTCCGTGTCGCCCGTCTTCCCCGAGCTGTCTCCGACCCCGAGTTCCCCGCTGTGAGCCTCCCGATGCTCTCCTCTCTCTCCCCGACCTTCTTCTTTGGCGTTTGGTGGCTTCTAGCGCCGTAGCCGCATGCGCCGAGGATCTCCGGCCGCCGTCCATGGCGACCGCCGCCACGGCCGCACCCTCCGGCCACCTCTTTGGCCTAGACGCGTTTGCCTGCTCCCCCTCTCTCATCCGGTGGCTTCGATTCTTCATATCGTGAACCCTAGCCCCCATACCACGCTCACCGGAGTGCTCCAACGCTGCCGGCCATGGAGAGCCGCCGCGGTTGCACTGTTCCCCGCCGGCGTCTCCTTCTCTCTCCCTTGGATCCGTTTCTGGCCGATCATTTCTAATCCGACGGCCACCGGTGACTGATACCCCTTCGTGGGTCAAATTGTTAAAGAGCCCCTCCCTTTTCCCGAAATAGAACCCGCCGTCCTTAGCGCATTTCCCTGAGTACGCATTCTCGTTTTGAAAGCGTAAAGTTCACTGCTTTAGTATAAAATAGGTTTTCAGTATTTACAGAAATGCCATTTGAACTGTTTTACTTATAAAATCGTCGTTTTAGCTCCGAATTGATCCGTTCAAATCGCGTTAGCTTCGTAATTCCATAATCTACAAGTTGGAACCACTGTAAGTCAAGTTTGGAACTTTTTAATTTCATGGTTAGATTTAATTAAATATATTGCTATAGGAAATCCTGTTTAAATCATAACTTTCGCATTTTAGCTCCGTTTTTCGTGAACATCGCGTTGACGTGATCGTAGCGAGACGTAGATTATTTTCACAAACATTTTATCTTGTTTTATATACTGTTGGTGTACTGTTCTAATGATAGGAATGTTTGCTTTGCATGAATGCTTTTGGAATGTTGTATGTTGCCGTGTTGGTCGCGTTCAGACGGTGAGGAGAACGTTGGAGACCAAGAATTCTTCGACGACCAGCAGGACCAGCAAGAGTTTGTGAACCAAGGCAAGTATAGCATGGGCCTACCTTGATGTCCTATTTCACTTTAATCAATTACTCATTTGCATGTGTCTAATTTGATACCCGTAAGGACATCCTAGTGATTGTTTATCCTGTTCCTTGTCTCCTATGGGTTATTTGCATATGGGTAGATTGCTAGTGCTCTAACTGAATATGATCTATAAGATGATGAATGATTCTATGGAACTAAAGGTATAACATGAGTTATAACAACTGATACATAGGGCGAAGGGGCAAATGACTGTTGATCATGTTGCTCCTAGCCCTCCATAAGGACTTATCTGTCGGCAAAAGCTGGGACTGACAGTGCAACCGGGAGAGTCAAATGGCTCTGACTTTAGCTCAGTAATAGGACCTTTTCTAGCTAGTTAGAGGTTACCTTTTTGGCGCAAATGGGGCTTGCCACGTTGGGTATAGGGTTGCCTCTGTTCCTATGTGTACAGCCGCGATGGATATGTGCCATAGGAAAGGGGGGTTCCTACATCTGCCTACCAAGGAAACCTAGCGGCCCTAACTTGTTAGAGAAACCTATGAAGTGGCTTCATAGTGTACCCTACCCGCTCACCTTGGCAGTGATATGGGAGTAATTAACCCGGGCATATGGGGATCACGACTCGTGGTGAATGTGCACCACCTCTGCAGAGAGTAACAAACTGTTTATAACAGCCGTGCTCACGGTCACGAGCGGCCCGAAAAACTCACAGAATAACTGGCTACTTGTTGTGGATCATTTAAGTTGTTCTATGATGATATATGGTACACTTGACCCTGATATATGTTCTTATGGGATTAAATGGGAGCTTAAGCATAATTTGATAATATCAGATAATAAAAGCTTGTCGTACTAAAAATGCTAACTGCAGTAAAACCAGTGTCAACCTTTTGAGCTTCATAACCCCATGTTAACTTGTTAAGTATGGGATGTACTTACGCTTGTTTATTTTCTTTATTTGAATAAAATCCCGGATGGGTAACAGATGACAACGGGTATGAGGAATTCCCGGAGGATTTTTAGGCTTGTGGTCTACCAGTTGACCTTCCCTGTGATGGTGTTCCACGTGAGAGAGTTACCTTTTATTTTCCGCTGTGATGTATAAGACTAAGTTATATTATGAATCTGATGTATGAGACACCGTGATGATACTTTATGTAATTTGTTAGCTTGTGTGTGTGATTGATCCATGGGCACACACGAGTTTTGTTCATTCAATTTTATCCTTAAAATTGGGTGTGACAAATTGGTATCAAAGCCATGTTGACTGTAGGACGCAAACCTAGTTAGAAAATGGTCGTTTAGCATCTTTGCTCCTCTGGTTTCTTGCTTACTGTCTTATTCTTGTTATTTTATTAAAACATTTATGCTTTCATACCTTAATCTATTATATAAAATTATTGATTCTAATTCTATCTCACTTTAAATCTATAGATGTCTCATAACCCGAAGACTGCTCGCCTCAGCACTGCTGGCTATCGTGCCCTGTTCACCCCACGTGCTCCATAGGCGGAGAAAGAGATTGTGATCATCTCCGACGACGAGGAGATGGCTACCCCGACGCCTGCACCTGCTCCTACTCCAGCTGTCGCACCGGTCTATCCTGTTGTAGCTTCACCTGAGGAGTCGACGGCTACTTCCCCTACACCTGCACCATCCCCAGCTGTCCCCTTGGTGGATGAGAAGATTGGCTAGAAGTGCAAGTACTACTTCAAGCCAGCCCTAGAGACAGCCTACTACCACACCCTCCTCACTCACATGCTGGACGACTACTACCCCCGACTTGCACGCCTCCATCAGCTACCACTATGCAGAGTATCAGCATCCATTGGAGGCTACCTTCTGGAAGGTAGAGCTGGTGGTCACCGCCTGGAACGACATCAAGAATGGACATGAGGTGGAGACTGTCCACCGTGCCCCTGCCAGGAGAGCCCATGCCTTGGATGGCATGGAGGATGCAGCACAGAACGCCTACATCCACTACCATGGGCGTCGCTTTGAGGCCATGAGGGAGGATCGCTTTAGGTTCCTTCCTCGCAATGATCATGAGGGTGTTTGGCAGGTTTTGGCTCCACCAGAGAGTGACCCAACTCTGGAAGCAATGATGCAGCATGTCCACGCTATGTAGGGGTGGATGAGGAAGTCAAAGGAGAACTGCGTGCATCCCAGAGGGCTGAGAGACGTCTCTAGAAGCAAGTGGATGAACTTCGAGCTCAACTTGGGCAGCCATCCATCTACAAGAAGAAGCGCCGGTCCTTCACCATGATTGACACCGCTCCATAGGTGTTAGGTGCCTTGATCTAGAATACCACGTTGTTAGTTCGTGTTTCATATTTAGTTTTGTTTGGTCTTGTGAACTTGGATGATTAGATGTTTAATTTGTGAACTTGGTTGATTTGGTATTTGTTTGATTGCTGAAAGTTTGTGGGCATGTCCACAACTTCCTTAGATTGGAACTTTAAGTTTGGAATGAAATCTTAATGCAGATGTTTCGCTTTATCTTATCTCTACTGTGCTGATTTCTGGAGCAGCCTGTGTCCTTTATCCGGTATCTCGAAATCTGGGCTGTCAAAAATTCTGAAATTTTTGTGGAGATAACTAGACTTCTGTATCCTTCAAACGTCTCTGGAATCACATCAATAGCTGTTCAGGTTTGTGAGATCTAGCTGACACAAGTTGATGTTCCTGCGCTGTCTGGAACCCAGAACAGATTCGGTTTAACTCTGTTTTTGACCATGTGGTTGTCAGAATCTGTAAAAGTGATCTAAATAAAAGTTGTAGCTGATCTCCTAAGCTTTCCAACCATTCTTAGTATGCCTTTTTTTTGGATCTCTAGAACTCCAGTTATGACAGTTTTACTGAACTGCTGAATTTGAATCTTGTCCAAAAAATTCTCAGCATTGTTTCTTATCTTTTGTAAGCTCTCTATAATTGGAAAATCTCTAAATTTTGCACATTTGTTGGAAAATAGATGGCCGCAAGAGGAGGAAGAGGCAGAGGCTGTGGTCGTGGGCGTGATGCTCTCATAAATCCACCACCACCGCCACCTGTGACCATGGAACAAATATTGGGAATGCAAGCGCAGCTGATGCAAGCTATGATGCAGCGCTTGGACAATGAACCTGCAAGAGGACCACCACCTGTTCAGGTCAGAGATAAGCGTGGAGAGTTTATGAAAGGTCGTCCACCGGTGTTCACCCATGCCTCAGACCCTATGGAGGCAGATGATTGGTTGCGTGCTGTGGAGAAACAACTGAACATAGCACAATGCAACGATCTTGAGAAGGTGTTGTACGCTTCTGGGCAACTCCAAGGAGCTGCTCAGGATTGGTGGGAATCATTCTAGTTTGGACATCCCAACAATGCTCCTGCAATCACCTGGCAGGAATTCAAGGACAATTTTCGATCTTATCATATCCCTGATGGACTCGTGGAACTGAAGCAAGAAGAATTCAGGTCCCTCAAGCAAGGATCCATGACTGTGGTGGAGTATCGGGACAAGTTCGCACAACTATCATGCTATGCTCCAAATGATGTAGCGGACGACAAGGATAAGCAACGTCGTTTCCTCAAGGGACTCTATGATGGACTGCAGCTCCAGCTGATGTCTAAAATTTACCCTAACTTCCAGTCTTTGGTGAATCATGCTATCATGATTGACGATAAGCGCAAGGAGATGGAAGCTAAGAAGAGGAGGCTACAAGGGCAAGCTTCTGGAAGCAACACTCGCCCACGTGCTTATCCCCAGTAGGGTTTCCAGCAGAGGAATCAAGGACCAACTCACTAGGGAAACCGTGGTCAGTATCCTCAGCGGAACCAGTTCCCAGCAACGCCCTTAGTACCAGCAACAGTTTGGAAATCAGCGTCCCCCGCAACAGACCAGCAATCCTGCACACACGCTAGGGAGTGCCCAACAATGCTCCTGTGAAGAGTGGTGCAACCAACAATCCCAACGCCTGCTATCGCTGCGGAGAAGTAGGTCACTATGCTCATCAGTGTCCTAAGAAGCAGAACCAACAAGCACCTCAGAACCAGACTGGCAATCAGAAGTTCAACGCCCGACCACCCTCACACTGCGAAGGTGAATTATGTGTCATCTGATGCAGCTCAGGAGACGCCTGAGGTCATGTTGGGTACGTTCAGCGTCAACTCTATCTCTGCTACCGTACTTTTTGATTCTGGTGCTTCGCATTCTTTTATCTCCCAAGCTTTTATTAGAATGCATAGCATACCTTGTGTTCCATGAAAAAACCCATACTAGTAAATTCCCCGGAGGTAGTATGCCAGCTTTCTTATTGGAGCCCCTCAACTAGCATTTCCTTAAGGGGGGTAGACTTCAAAGTGAAGCCTATTATGTTGAGAACAGTGGAAATTGATCTTATTATGGGAATGGATTGGATGAAACAACACCGGGCATTGATTCAGTGTCAGGAGAAATCTATGGTTGTGACATCACTCAATGGAGATAGAATCTGTGTAGAGTGGTAGTGCAAGCTCAGCCTACAGCCACAGTGAATCAGCTAGATGGTGAAGCAATGAACAAGATCGTGTCATGGAGGAGTTCCCAGATCTCTTCCCCGATGACTTGCCAGGTATGCCACCTGACTGAGACATTGAATTCATTATTGAATTATTGACCTGGAACTGCACCTATAGCTAAACGTCCATATAGAATGGGAGTTAATGAATTAGAAGAGCTTAAGAAACAACTAAAAGAGGTTGCAGAGCTGAAAAGAGGTTAAAAGTTCATACGCCCCAGTTCTTCCCATGGGGGGCACCTGTGATCTGTGGATAAGAAGGATGGTAGTCAATGGATGTGTGTGGATTACGTCTCACTTAATGAGGTTACAATCAAGAATAAATACCCTTTGCCTAGGATGATGATTTGTTGATCAGTTGAGAGGAGCCCATGTGTTCATCCAAGATTGATCTCATCATGGGATCAGCATACGCTTAAGATTCGAAACTCGGGACATACCCAAGACAGCATTCACTACACGGTATGGATTATACGAGTACACCATTATGTCTTTGGATTGACCAATGCACAATACATTATTCGATGTATCTGATGAATAAGGTGTTCATGGAAGTTCTGGTAAATTTGTGGTGGTTCATAGATGACATACTAATATTCTCCAAGACTGAAAGAAGAACATGTGAAACACATAAGGTTGGTCTTGCTAAAAAGCTTAGAGAACATAAGGTGTACGCTAAGCGGAGCAGCGTGTGAGGTTTTGTGGAGAACACTTGAAAAACAATTGCATATGCAACATCCTGATAAAACACTTGCAACATATGTTTGAAACATATGCAACATCCGGATAAACACACTTGCAACATACGTAAACATTGGGAACAGACACTTGCAACATACGTGTACAACCTTACAACATATGCAACATCCACATGAAAACACTTGAAACATACCTACGAAACATATGAAACACTTGAAACATGCGCTTGGGAGCCAGGGGGCGTGCGATTCTAGCCGTCGGGGTTGGAGCTGCCGCCGCTCGAGCACCACCGCCACCATCGCTAGCAGCACCAAGCTTGGCTCGGCCGGGCGGGCGGCGCACATGACGGCGCGGAGCTAGAAGCGCGGGATGGGCAAGCGCGATGGGCGGGTGTGAGCGGCGCGGGATGGGTGCGCGGCAGCAGCGAGGCGGAGTGGGCGCACGCCAGACGGGAAGGCCACGGCTGGAGAAGGCTGTTGCATTGGGGAAGGCCAGCGGTGGGCGGGTGGCGCGGTGGATGTGCCCACGGCGGTCGCATGCGTGCGGCAGTGGGGAAAGAAAATGTCGTTGTGTTTTTATTTTTTGGAGAAACCGCGTCGTGCTGAAGGTGGAGCGGAGGAGGCCCGTTGGGCCTGATCATTGGGTAGGCCCGGGAACGAGCCGTACGAACTGAACACGCCGGGAAGAACGCTTGTGTGTGCTGGCACTATCGTAAGAAAATACTGATATTTATGATATGGAACAAGTACGATTGATAATACAATATATTTTTTATAGTGAATCAATTGGAAGAAGACACAAATATTGAGACTATTCTTTCTATAAATCTAGAAGAATTAGATGTCTGCATTTCTTTTATGTGGAGTACTACAAAATTATGGGAAGCTGAGGGTGTTATAACAGCCAAGCCAAACTCTTCTGTGAACTCAAAGGCCATGACCCAACCAAACATCAACTGCACACCACTTGTCTTGACACCACACAAGAATTGCATCACAGCATGCCTTCACCTTCTTCCTCCCGTCATCACTCCACGCCAAGACCTCCGCTCGTCGTCTCTTACAAATGCCAAGCCCATGCCCTTCCTCCTACTCACTACCAACGCCGCCCAAGAAGGCACCAACAACCAGCAGCAGCTCAGGATGGGCGACGCACACTAGTAGAGAACAGACCTTTGATCCTCGGCCAAAATGGGCTCTAGTCCCGGAATTTTTTGCACCCAGGACTAGAAATACCTTTAGTCCCGGTTGGTGGCTCCAACCGGGACTAAAGGTCCCTACCCAACGGCTACTGCGCCAGACAGAGGTGGCAGGGACCTTTAGTCCCGGTTGGAGCCACCAACCGGGACTAAAGGTATACTTTTACTCCCGGTTGGTAGCTCCAACCGGGAGTAAAGGTCTACTCCCGGGCCGTGGCTGCGCCCGGGGTTGGAAAGTTACCTTTAGTCCCGGTTGGAGCCACCAACTGGGACTAAAGGTCCCCCTTTATATATCGGCCGTCTCCTTCTTCCTCCCCGAGCCCGAGCTCAGCACATTTTGAAGCTCACTGCACTAGTGTTCTTGCTTCCTCCCTCCCTCCATTGTTCCTCCATCCATTCTTCGATTCCTCCGTCGATTTCTTCGATTCCTCCGTCGATTCTTCAGTTGTAAAGATTACCAATCTCATACTCTCATTTTTCACCATTGTCTTATGTCATTTTGTTCACTATATATATATGGTTCTTTGTTGTGGTTTTTTTCATTTGTAAGCAATTTGAGCTCAAAATCACTTCAAGCTTGCATATTTACATGAAAGAAGGTTAAAGTATATATAAATATAAACTTAGAAAATAGTTAGAAAATTATAGAAAATCCGTACTAGTTGAACTTGCGGACCGTGTTCATCTCGGCGAGCATGTTCTCTGCCGAGCGGTAACGGACGTCAAGGAGGAGCTTTGATTCTACGAGGGAGAGCGGCAACAGTCGTGGAAGACCGTGTTCCCTTCCTCGTAGAATCGGAGCTCTTCCATGGCCAAGTACGGTGCCATCCGGTGGAGAAATGCTCGCCGAGATGATCACGTAAGCAAGTTCAACTAGTACAGATGATTATTTATTCACATGTCCCGATATCGTCGTAGTAGTCTGTCAATCACCGTACCCAAACGTAGTATATATATAAATATAAACTTAGAAAATAGTTAGAAAATTATAGAAAATCCGTACTAGTTGAACTTGCGGACCGTGTTCATCTCGGCGAGCATGTTCTCTGCCGAGCGGTAACGGATGTCAAGGAGGAGCTTTGATTCTACGAGGGAGAGCGGCAACGGTCGTGGAAGATTGTGTTCCCTTCCTCGTAGAATCGGAGCTCTTCCTTGACCAAGTACGGTGCCGTCCGGTGGAGAAATGCTCGCCGAGATGATCACGTAAGCAAGTTCAACTAGTATGGATGGTTATTTATTCACATGTCCCGATATCGTCGCAGTAGTCTGTCAATCACCGTACCCAAACGTAGTATATACAAATATAAACTTAGAAAATAGTTAGAAAATTATAGAAAATCCGTACTAGTTGAACTTGCGGACCGTGTTCAGCTCGGCGAGCATGTTCTCTGCCGAGCGGTAATGGATGTCAAGGAGGAGCTTTGATTCTACGAGGGAGAACGACAACGGTCGTGGAAGACCGTGTTCCCTTCCTCGTAGAATCAGAGCTCTTCCTTGACCAAGTACGGTGCCATCCGGTGGAGAAATGCTCGCCAAGATGATCACGTAAGCAAGTTCAACTAGTACGGATGGTTATTTATTCACATGTCCCGATATCGTCGTAGTAGTCTGTCAATCACCGTACCCAAACGTAGTATATATAAATATAAACTTAGAAAATAGTTAGAAAATTATAGAAAATCCGTACTAGTTGAACTTGCGGACCGTGTTCAGCTCGGCGAGCATGTTCTCTGCCGAGCGGTAACGGATATCAAGGAGGAGCTTTGATTCTACGAGGGAGAGCGACAACGGTCATGGAAGACCGTGTTCCCTTCCTCGTAGAATCGGAGCTCTTCCTTGACCAAGTACGGTGCCGTCCGGTGGAGAAATGCTCGCCGAGATGATCACGTAAGCAAGGTCAACTAGTACGGATGGTTATTTATTCACATGTCCCGATATCGTCGCAGTAGTCTGTCAATCACCGTACCCAAACGTAGTATATATAAATATAAACTTAGAAAATAGTTAGAAAATTATAGAAAATCCGTACTAGTTGAACTTGCGGACCGTGTTCAGCTCGGCGAGCATGTTCTCTGCCGAGCGGTAACGGATATCAAGGAGGAGCTTTGATTCTATGAGGGAGAGCGACAACGGTCGTGGAAGACCGTGTTCCCTTCCTTGTAGAATCGGAGCTCTTCCTTGACCAAGTACGGTGCCGTCCGGTGGAGAAATGCTCGCCGAGATGATCACGTAAGCAAGGTCAACTAGTATGGATGGTTATTTATTAAAACATGTTTTTGAGCTATAATGTATTAAAAATGAGTATAGAGATATAGATAATTTTATAGTTTCTTAATTTTATTTGTTTATAAAAGGAGAAATTTATAGTGTATTAAAAAATGAGTATAGAGAGTAGATGGCAACTGCTTCATTGTTTAGAGATATAGATAATTTTATAGTTTCTTAATTTTATTTGTTTATAAAATGAGAAATTTATAGTGTATTAAAAAATGAGTATAGAGAGTAGATGGCAACTGCTTCCGGGTCCTCGGCCTCTCATGGGTTTCCAAAGCGACTTAGGCCAGGCCTCCCTCTCATTCCATGTGTCAAGTGTCGTGATGAGACGAAGATTGTGATGGAGTACCGAGTGGAGAAGGAGGGTCCCAACAAGGTTCGTATCTTCTACAAGTGTCCGGATCGCAATGTGAGTTATTTTATCGTATTTAATGATTATGGTTAGTTTATACCTATTTTCATGATGGTTGTGATTAAAGTTCTAACTTTTTATTTTAATTTTAGTGGGATGGCAGTGGACGATGTTCAGGCTTCTACTGAGAGGAAGAGTATGTTGAACTCGTGCAAAAATATCTTGCACAACAGGCAGATACGGCGGCTAATGAGGCAGTGATCCAGCCGAAGAAGCCCAAAGATGTTGCACAATCGGGGGATCTGTCTGTTTTAGTTGAGATTGGTCGCAAAATCCTTGTGCTCCTGAAATGTATTTTAGCTTTAGTTCTTTTAGTGGTAGTTGGGATTGTCTACATTGTAGCGATGCTTTCATAAATTTATATCTTTTGTGGTGGCACGCATGTTGTATAAATAATTAATTATGATCTAGGTTTTAATATGGTATTTATGTCATGTAATGCAGATGAGCCGGCATTGGATGTACAATGCTGATCGCCGCTCCCAAGAGTTCATTGACGGCGTGCATTCTTTGTTACGTGCGGCCGAGGCAAACAAACGCGATGATTTCATGTGCTGCCCATGTGCCATATGTAAGAATACGGTGGAATATCCTTGCTCAAGGACTCTTCATTCACACTTGTTCAAGTTGGGTTTCATGCCAAACTATATTTGTTGGACGAAGCACGGAGAAACCGGTGTTGTAATGGAAGAAGGTGAAGAAGAACAATGGGACGACAATGATATTATTCCCGATGGTGCGTGCTTCAATGATACTGCAATGGGAGAAGCTGAAGAAGAGGTAGCCGCAGAAGATGCGCCGGCTGATGATCTTTCTCAGGTCATTCGTGACGCACAAAGAGAATGTGAAAGTGAAAAGGAGAAGATCAAGTTCGAGCGGATGCTAGAAGATCACAAGAAATTGTTGTACCCAACTTGTGATGTAGGGCAGAAAAAGTTGGGAACCACACTAGAATTGCTGCAATGGAAGGCAAAGAATGGTGTATCTGACAAGGGATTTGGAGGGTTACTAAAAATCCAAAAGAAGATGCTTCCGAAGGACAATGAATTGCCCGCCACTACCTATGAAGCAAAACAAGTTGTCTGTCCTATGGGGCTAGAAATCGAGAAGATACATGCATGTCCTAATGACTGCATCCTGTACCATGGCAAAGAGTACGAGAAATTGGATGCATGCCCGGTATGCCATGCATCGCGGTATAAGATCAGGCGAGATGACCCTGGTGATGTTGAGGGCGAACGTCCGCAGAAGAAAATCCCTGCCAAGGTTATGTGGTATGCTCCTATAATACCATGCTTGAAACGTCTGTTCAGAAACAAAGAACATGCAAAATTGTTGCGATGGCACCAAGAAGACCGTAAGGTAGACAATATGTTGAGACACCCTGCTGATGGGTCCCAGTGGAGAGCAATCGACAGAGAATTCCCAGAGTTTGCAAATGACGCAAGAAACTTAAGGTTTGCTTTAAGTATAGATGGTATCAATGCTTTTGGAGAGCAGAACAGTAGTCATAGCACTTGGCCTGTTACTCTAAGTATCTACAACATTCCTCCTTGGTTATGCATGAAGCGGAAGTTCATTATGATGCCTATGCTCATCCATGGCCCGAAGCAACCTGGCAATGACATCGATGTGTACCTGAGACCACTTATTGACGAACTTCTCATTTTGTGGAATAAAGAAGGTGTACGTGTGTGGGATGAGTACAAATAGGAACACTTTGATCTGCGAGCATTGTTGTTCGTAACAATCAATGATTGGCCTGCTCTAAGTAATCTTTCAGGACAGTCAAATAAGGGATATAATGCATGCACACACTGCTTCGGTGATATTAGAGGTGTATTCTTGAAAAAATGTCGAAAGGTCGTGTACCTTGGCCATCGTCGATTTCTTCCTGCAAATCACCCCGTAAGAAAGAAAGGCAAGCATTTTAAAGGGAAGGCAGACCACCTGACCAAGCCTCGCAACCTAACCGGTGAGGATGTACTCGATATGGTCAATGATGTGAAAGTCGTCTTTGGAAAAGGACATGGAAGCCAACCTATTCCGAACGACGCTAACGGTCACGCACCCATGTGGAAGAAGAAGTCCATATTTTGGGACCTACCCTATTGGCAAGTCCTAGAGGTCCGCAGCTCGATCGACGTGATGCACCTGACGAAGAATCTTTATGTGAACCTGCTAGGCTTCATGGGTGTGTATGGAAAGCCTAAGGACACATTTGAAGCATGACAGGACCTGCGTTGTTTGAGAGAAAGAGACAACCTGCATCCAGAGAAGACAGATGATGGACGCCATTACTTACGTCCTGCCAGCTACACTCTAAGCAAAGAGGAGAAGGAAATCATGTTTGAATGCTTAAACAACATCAAGGTACCATCTGGATTCTCCTCGAATATAAAGGGTATTATAAATGTGCCAGAGAAGAAATTCTGTAACTTAAAGTC
Organism: Miscanthus floridulus; assembly: GCF_019320115.1. Lineage (NCBI taxonomy): Eukaryota > Viridiplantae > Streptophyta > Magnoliopsida > Poales > Poaceae > Miscanthus > Miscanthus floridulus. The sequence continues at coordinate 6,961 of NW_027098334.1, read as the reverse complement.
CCATGACTGTCACGTTCTCATGACGCAATTACTTCCAGTTGCATTAAGAGGAATTCTACCTCCAAATGTACGTCTAGCCACCGTGAAGCTATGTGCATTCCTCAATGCAATTTCTCATAAGGCAATTGATCCAACTGATCTAGCTAAACTACAGAATGATGTGGTTCAATGTCTCGTCAGCTTTGAGTTGGTGTTCCCTCCTTCCTTCTTTGATATCATGACACACCTCCTAGTTCACCTAGTCAAGGAGATTTTCATTCTCGGTCCTGTGTTCCTACACAACATGTTCCCCTTAGAGAGATTCATGGGAGTCCTAAAGAAATATGTTCACAACCGTGCTCATCCAGAAGGAAGCATCGCCAAGGGCTATGGAACAGAAGAGGTCATTGAGTTCTGTGTTGACTTTATTCCCGACCTTGACTCGATTGGTGTTCCTGAATCGAGACATGAGGGGAGACTAAGCGGAAAGGGGACACTAGGGAGGAAATACATATATTGGTATGGATGATGATTATTTCAATAAAGCGCACTACACAGTTCTACAGAACTCCTCTTTGGTAGATCCGTATATTGAGACACACAAGGATCTCTTATGATCCGAATTTCCAGGGAAGACTGAAGCTTGGATTACGCGTAAGCACATGGAAACTTTCGGCGGTTGGTTGTGAAAAAAATGTCAAGGTGATGAGAGCATCCATGAGCAACTGTATTTATTGGCTATGCAACCATCATGGCATATTGTCACATACAAAGGGTACGAGATAACTGGGAACATATTCTACATAGTAGCCCAAGATAAAAGGAGTACCAACCAAAATAGTGGTGTCCGCATAGATGCCACAGACCTGAATGGGAATAAGCAGACATATTATGGACGCATAGATGAAATATGGGAACTAGAATATGCACCTACTTTGAAGATCCCATTGTTCAAGTGCCAATGGGTCAAGGTTACCGGAGGCGGGATAACAGTAGACAACGAGTATGGAATGACAACAGTAGACCTTAGTAATATTGGGTACAAAGACGAACCATTCGTCCTTGCCAAGGATGTGAATCAGGTGTTCTATGTCAATGATATGTCTACCAAACCAAAAAGAGGGAAAAACGATAATGACTCAACCAAAGAGCTAAAGCGCCACATAGTTCTTTCAGGGAAAAGAGTCATCGTGGGAATTGAGGACAAGTCGGACATGTCAGAAGATTATGAAAAGGATGACCGAATTCCGCCATTCAAAGTGAACAAAGACCCTAGCATCTTGGTAAATGATGAGGACACTCCATGGTTACGACGCGATCATAACCAAGGGACATACGTAAAGAAGAAGTTCACTGCTGTGCCCACTTGATGATATAGTGATTTAATGTAGTGTGTATTTGAGATATTATGTAATAATTGTGAATTCAGATGTTTATTATGTCATGTTTCAAATTAAATCAATGTTTGATTTGGTGGGATTTCTCTCTCAAAAAGGTAAATTAGGATATTGAGTGATGAAAAATTAAAATATTAACGTTAAATTGATGTGAAAACAAATTTTCTGTCCAAAACCAATAGTTTTAAAAATTTTAATTAAACACTACATTTTTGCATTAACAAAATAATACATATTAGTTACATTATGTTTTATAATTGTAACAAAAAATAAAAAAAGTTAGGTTATAGATTTTTCCTATGTGCAATAAAGAAAAAGAAAATCCATATTTTTAACAAAATAATTTTATGCCTTTTATTTAATTTACTATGTATTTAACAAAAACTATTGCATTTCTATTGTATTTAACAAGACTATTGCTTAAAACATGCGGGAAATGAAACTGCAGCCCACCTTTACTCCCGGGTTGGAAGCCCACCCGGGAGTAAAGGTGGCCTGCAGTTTCGTGGCCCGCCAAAAAAACCTCTACTCCCGGTGCATATTACCAACCGGGAGTATTACTCCCGGTGCGTGTTATCAACTGGGACTAAAGGTATACCTTTACTCCCGGTTGGTAACACGCACCGGGAGTAAAGGACCTTTACTCCCGGTGGGGGGATGGCACCGGGAGTAAAGGGGCGTGGCATATATATATACCAGTGCCATCTTCTTCCTTGCGTTCTTCGCCGATTCCTCTCCCCCTGCGCCCACGCCACTCGGCCCGCCACACCGAGGACGCCACCGCCACCCCGCCCGACGTCGGTCATCGCCACCGCCTCACGCGCGTACGCGGTCCCCACGCCACCCCGCACGCCGACGACCTCACGGCGCCAGCTGTTGCCCAGCCGCCCTAGCCAGACGCAAGGCCACACCGCCGGTACTCTCTCGCCCCGGCCAGACGCGCGCGTGCACAGCCACACCGCGCCGGTACCCTTGCCCCAGCCAGACGTGCGGCCACACCGCCGGCCGCCCTGAGGTACGCTAGCTATGCTTGCTCTGATCCTATTCCATCGATCTCCATGCATGAAACACATATGTTTTAGGCAACGATCATGGTAACCGTATGTACATGTTGTTCACGTTTTCTTTTATTCCTACGTGCATGCTTTGATACAGTAGCAAAACTTTGTTGGTTGTCACTTGCATATGTACGTACGTCAACAAATGTGTGTATCGATCACAAACCCAAACGTATACTTAGCTAATTTTCATGGCACATCGCACACGGCGTTCAGACGGGCATTATTCTCTGTCGCGCTAACTATTATAAGAAAGAAAGCGCCAAAGGAACAGATCGAAAAAATTCTAGTGTATACGCGCCATCTATAAGCGCCATGTGTTTCTATGTATAAGCGCCATGCGTTTCTATGTATACGGCGGAGCACCGTCGCCCTCGTTCACCCTAGGGTTTATACGGCGGAGCACCGCCGCCCTCGTTCGCCCTAGGGTTTATACGGCGGAGCACCACCGCCCTCGTTCGCCCTAGGGTTTAGGGTTTATACGGTGGAGCACCGCTGCCCTCGTTCGCCCTAGGGTTTAGGGTTACGCCACCCTCGTTCGATCATTTTTGGTGGGTGAAGGTTGGTTTGTAGGTGGTTGTGGATGATATAGCTGAGTCTATGAAGGGTGTAGCAGATGAAGTGGTTGAGAGTGTGCTTGAAAATATAGTTATGGAGATGGAGAGGGATATGGCATGGGAGGTGTGTTTTGAAGAGGATGCTCCCGATGTTTGGGAGTTCCAACGCCAAGGGTCGACTATTTTCCGTTTAATAAAACCTAATGCGTAGCGACGCCCCCCTTTTGTTTCAGGCGGGACCACCACCAAAACCTACTCGCTTCCTGATTCTTCTTATCATACAAACCAACCTTCACCCATCAAAACCTACTCGTTTAGGGTTAAGGGTTTATACGGCGGAAGATTTTACGCATGTAAGCAAAGATTTGACGTACTATATATTGGTTTTGTTTTTTGAAGCTAGATGGCCGACCCGAGAAACATGGATGAGGAGGAGTTGATGATGAATTTGATCAACACTGGCACTCAAGTTGCCGGCGATGATGGTGCTCAAAATAACGTGCAAGAGGATGCAGATGACGGGAGTCAGTACTTAGCTCTTGAACAAAATGAGCAACAACATATTGGCCAAGTATATATTTTTTATTATTAGCTATATATATTATCATATGTCTTATGTGTGCTCATGACATTAAAAATAATGTTTATGTTTTGTAGCCCTCTGGATCAACATCAACAACTACAACGAAGAGTAAAAATGTTCGAGGTCCCAAAAAGCCATTGGAGGGTCGTTTCATCATCTCGGAGTTCAATGTGGATACAGGAGAACCGGGGGGCCGAAAAAAATGAAATTCGTGCACCACTGTGGTTACCTTGTACGGGATCGGCTCCCACAAATGGAAGAAGAAGAATAATGCTCCTCATATCAGTTTTGTCTCCGATCGTGACAAGACGTTAATTTGGAAAGATGTCTTGGTACATTTCACGCTCCAAACAGATGGTTATGATGATATAATAGATGGTGATGAATTGAAGGAGTGAGTTAGGGATTGGGCAATGAAGAAGATGGCCACCCAGTTTCAGACTTGGAAGAAACACCAATACACAACGTATGTCAAGAAGAACATAGCACTAGATTTTACTGTCCCAGGCCCGATCTCAAAGCAGAGGCCCTATTGGGATGAGTTTGTACAGTACAAGACTTTGGAAGAGGGTGTGAGTCGGGTGATAAAGAACCAATGTAATGCCCAATAGAAGACATACCACCATAACTTGGGATTAGGTGGCTACCCGACTGCCATTAAGAAGTGGAACAAAATGGAAGCAGACCTTCTTGCCAAGGGTATCACACCAGAATCACTTGAGTGGGGAGAACGTGCAAAGAATTGGTTTTTTGCTCATGGGGGAACACTGGACTAGGAGACAGGGAAGTGCGTTTATGGTGCAAGACTGCAAAAAGCAGCAGAAAGATTGTTTTATGCTCAGAGAGCTACTGCTAGTGGTGCGTTCAGGCCCAACAGAGAGAAGGATGAGCTGACATACGCCATCGGGACTATTGAACATGGTGGCCGAACTAGAGGCAAAGGGAGTGTCTTGTGGGAGCATGGATTCCCTCAGGACAGACCTTCCTACAGAAGCCGCCAGAGAAAGAAGGAAGAAGAGGCATAGCGGCTCCAGAGGTTGGAGGAAGCGGTGCGTGAAGCACAGGAGCGGGAAAAAAACCTTGAAGCGAGAATGCAGGAGGAAATAAGAAGGCAAGTGCAAATAGCAGTGAGTGCAAGCAAGTAGGCATCAGAGCCAGGAATCAACATTAGCCAATCTGTTCAGTTGAAAAGCAGCTGCGCTTCCACGGAGATACCAAATCAAGGGGACACAGGACTGTGGTTCCCTGTGGATGACGTCACCGAACCTTGTACATCGTGTGAGCTACACATTCCGAAGGGGAATTCCACAATCAAGATGGCTATCGGTCTTGTTAATCCTATCGACCGAACCAAGACACCAAGGATTCATGGGAATATAATCCAAGAAGGATATGCTATCATCTCGGTAGATAAAGCTGAAAAAGGTTTTAGTGATTTGCCTCTTGACATTCCTGGAGGTGATGGCGAGAAGACTCTAGGAGAAGCAGAGAAGACATTCATTCTATGGCGCAAGCGCTACATCATCATTCCCGGGATGTCGGCTCCACCTCCTCCTGAACTACCTCACCATAGGTACGTGCGGATGAAAACACTACATCATTAATTTGTATTGGCTTAAATAATTAACAATCTGCTCATCATAATATGTCATTCCTTTTTTTGTAGCAGATCCTCCCCCAACCTAAATCCAATTGTTCAATCGCCAGATCATCATAGTGCTCTGTACGATGACATTGTGTTGGAAGGCGAGGCTGCATCCACACCATCTCCAAGGAGGTCTCCAACACCGCAGTCGCCACCTCCAAGGAGGTCTCCAACGCCGCTGCCAACACCTCCAAGGAGGTCTCCAACACCTCCCCCGCCCCCGCCTACCAAGAAGCCTAGCAAGAGGCCAGCCCCGCAAACGAAGAACTAGTCCCTGCCAGCAAAGAAAGCCACCGTGAAACCAAGGGCTATTCCCAAAATAATATCTGAAGAGAAGGAAGAAGGAACTGATGCATATAAAAAAGATATGTCTAGATTCTATGACAAACTTAAAAAGAATCAAGAAGCAAAGAGAAACCCAGAGAAACCGTACTTCTTCATAGCTCCAGATATTCTAAGAAAAAGGGTGGCTTCTTACCAGCAACAATAGCAGGAATCTCATAAGCCATCCAAATCAATGTTAACGGACTATGACCGCACTCTCACCAAGTCAATTGAGGCGGCACAGAAAAAGAAACAGGCAGGGAAAGGAGTTGCCCAACTCAGACAACAAGCGCACCAATCAGTCCCCCCGCTAGTTGTTGGTAATGAATATGGTTCGAATTTAGGATTAATGCATCAGGCAAACATACCTCCGGATGTCGATTTGGATCACCTTAGTGAATTTATTGATGAGACTGGTCTCGATCTTTACCAGATGTTTGGTGATGGAAACATTGAGAGTGCGGCGGAGGTTGATATTTGGAAGAAAAAATTTGTACTAGGCCAGAGTCTATACAACCCTCAAGCCTTATCTGATCTGGGGATGCAAATGTACCTGCTAAACAAGTGGTACATGCAGGCGTCTACCGGTGGAGACTTCTGCGTTGGTGTCAGAATTAGAGACGAACATTGGTTCCATGGTGATGATGTTATGTATGTTGACTTTGTAGAATTTCATCAACTATGCCACTTGACCTCTCTGGACAAAGTTATCATTAGCTGCTATTGCCTGTAAGTAATAATTCTTTCGATCTATTATTAAACTCATCATATGTGTGTATATGCATATAAATTATCCTAACAAGTACTATATATATGCAGATTTACAATGACAGAGCTCAGAAAGGAAGGCTGCAATGAAATTGGTTTTGTTGATCCCCATATATATATGCAGATTTACAATGACAGAGCTCAGAAAGGAAGGCTGCAATGAAATTGGTTTTGTTGATCCCCATATAGTATTCAAAGACCCAGTTACTCCAAAGACTAATTGGAAGTCTGAGTCAGAGAGTAACCTCATGAACTTCTTAGTGAACCAATGCCACAAGAAGGATATACTCTTTCCCTACAACTTCAAGTGAGTGTTAATAATGTCGATCATCCTTAATGGCTCATATGTTGATTCTAGTTAATTAATGAGTGTTATGCGTTATATCCTATAAACACATGCAGCAATCACTGGATATTGATGGACATTGATCTGGTGAAAAGTCACTTGATAATCTATGACTCGATGAGAAAACCACAACAAGACTACCAAGATATGATAGATATTATCCAAAGGTAATTTTGATATCTCTAGCAACTATATATACACACAAACATGATGATTAACTATATCTGATGACGTGGCAAATTTTTTATTGGGCAGTGTTTGGAAAACCTTTATTGAGAAGCAACACATGGGAAAATGCAAAGCG